>NW_024712775.1:0-17931 GCF_018991925.1 Homarus americanus
CCAGGTACCCCAGACACTCCCAGGTACATTCTCCTCTCAGGTACACCTCCGACACTACAGGTACACCTCCTGACCTCCATGTACACCTCCACCTCCCAGGTACACCTCTGCACTCCCATGTGCTCCACTGACCTCCCTGGTACACACCCCTGACACTCCCAGTACACCTCTGACACTCCCAGGTACACCTCTGACACTCAGGTACAACTCAGACACTCCCAGGTGCTCCCCGATGCTACCCAGGTACACCTCAGACACTCCCAGGTACACCTCTGACACTCTCTGGTACACCTCTGACATTCCAGGTACATCTCTGACACTCCAAGGTACATCTCCAGGCTGCTCCCAGGTACACCTCTGACACTCCCAAGTACTCCACTGACATACCCTGGTACACCTATGACACTCCCAGGTACACGTCCGACCTCCCAGATACACCTATGACACTCCCAGTACACCTCTGACACTGCCAGGTACACCTCTGACAATCCCAGGCACTCCTGTGACACTCCCAGGTACACCTCCGACCTCCCAGGTACATCTCTGACACTCCCAGGTACACCTTCGATATTCCCAGGTACCTCCGATATTCCCAGGTACACCTCTGATGCTCCCAGGTACATCTTTGAGACTCCCAGGTACTCACTGACCTCCTCGTACCTCTGACACTCCCAGGTACACCTCCTATATTCCCAGGTACACCTCTGATACTCCCAGTGCACCTTTGAGACTCCCAGGTACTCCACCCCAGCCTCCCACACCTCTGACACTCCCAGGTACAACCTCCGATACTCCCAGGTACACCTTTGAGACTCCTGGTACTTCACTCACACTCCCTGGTATACCTCCTGACATTTCCCAGGTACACTCTGACCTCCAGGTACATTCTGATACTCCCAGGTACCTCTGACACTCCCAATTCACGCCTCCGACACTCCCAGGTACAACTCCGACACCTCCCAGGTAACTTCCGATACTCCTAGGTACACCTCTGACACTCCCAGATACACCTCTCCTGATCTAGGTTTTCCTCTGACCTCCTTGTCACCTCCTGACAGTCCCAGGTGCACCTCAGACACTCCCTGGTACACCTCTGACACTCCAGGTACACTCTGACACTCCTTCAGTACACCTCAAACTCCCAGGTACACCTCCTGACCTCCACCAGTGCCTCAGACACTTCTGGTACACCTCTGACACTCCCCATGCTCCACTGACACTCCCTGGTACACCCCTGACACTCCCTGGTACCTCTGACCTCCCAGGTACACCTCTGACACTCCTGGGTACCTCGAACCTCCCAGGTACACCAGATACTCCCAGGTGCTACCCCAGACACTCCCAGGTACACCTCCGACACTCCCAGTTACACCTCTGACCTCCTCTGGTACCTCTGACCTCCAGGTAAACCTCTGACATTCCCAGGTACACCTCCTGACCTCCCAGGTACACCTCTGACACTCCCGAATGCTCCACTGACATTCCTATACACTGACCCCCAGGTACATCCAGACCTCCCAGATACACTTCACATTCAGGTACACCTCGACACTCCCAGGTACACCTCCTGACACTCCCAGGTACTCCTGACATTCCTGGTACACCTCTGACACTCCCAGGTACACGTCCGACCTCCCAAGGTACACCTCCTGACCTCCCAGGTACCTCCCCAACTCCCGGGCCACCTCGGCCTCCGTACTCACTGACACACCAGGTACACCTCAGACACTCCAGGTACACCTCAGACACTACCAGGCACACCTCAGACACTCCATGTACACCTCTGACACGCCCCAGGTGCTCCACTGACATTCCCTGGTACACCTCTGACACTCCAGTACGTCCGACACTCCCAGATACCTGACCTCCGGGCCTCCTAACACTCCCAGGTACACCCTGACACTCCAGGTACACCGCCAGCTGACCAAGGTACACCTCCAGACGCCTCCCAGGTATAACCTCAGACACTCTGCCAGGCACACCTCAGACACTCCCAGGTACATCTGACACGCCAGGTACATCTCTGACGCTCAAGTTCATCCAACCTCCCAGGTACACATCTACTCCAGTGCTCACCTGACATGCCTGGTGCACCTCGACACTCCCAGATGTACCTCCGGCTCCCAGTTACCTCTGACACTCCCTGGTACATCTCTGACCTCCCAGGAACACCTCTTACACTGCCAGGTACCTCTGACAATCCAAGGGCACCTCAGCGACACTCCCAGCTACACCTCTGACACTCCTGGGTATTCCTCCTAACCTCTTTGGTACCTCTGACCTCAGGACCTCAGACACTCCCATTACCTCTGACACTCCAGGTACCTCTGTGCTCCCAGAAACCTCAGACACTCCTAGGTACACCTCTGCTCCCAGGTACACCCTCTCACACTCCAGGTACTCCTCTGACATTCCCTGGTACTCCTCTCACACTCCCAGGTACACCTCCAGCCTCCCAGATACACATCTGACACTCCCAAGGCATATCTCTGACACTCCAGGTACATCTCTGACACTCCCAGGTACACCTCCTGACACTCCCAGGTACCTGACCTCCCAGGTACAGCTGACACTGCCAGGTACACCTCAGACACTCCTAGGTACACCTCTCACACCTCCCAGGTACCTCTCACACTCCAGGTACCCCTGTGACCTCCCCTGGTACTTCTCTGACTCCCAGGTACACCTCAGACACTCCCAGGTACTCTGACTCCCAGGTACACCACAGACACTGCCAGGTACACCTCTGACACTCCATGTGCACCTCCGACCTCCAGGTACCTCCTGACACTCCCAGGTACTCAACTGACCTCCATGGTACACCCCTCCCAGCTACCTCTGGCCTCCCAGGTACACCTCTGACACTCCCAGGTACATCCTTTGACACTCCCAGGTACTACACTGACATTCCCTGGTACACCTCTGACACTCCTCCCAGGTACACCCCGACACTCCCAGGTGCACTTCTCACACTCCTGGGTACACCTCCGACACTCCCAGGTACACCTCTGACAACCCAGGTACATCTCTGACACCCAAGGTATCTCTGACACTCCCAGGTACACTCTGACACTCCCAAGTATTCCACTGACATACCCTGGTACACCTCTGACACTCCCAGGAACACCTCCGACACTCCCAGGTACACTTCTCACACTCCCAGGTACACCTCTGACACTCCTAGGAACTCCTCTGTCACTCCCTGATACACCTCTGACACTCCCAGGTACACCGGTGACACTCCCAGGTACACCGCTGACACTGCCAGGTACACTTCAGACACTGCCAGGTACACCTCTGACACTCCCACGTACACCTCTGACACTCCCAGGTACACCTCAGACACTCCCTGGTACACCCCTGACACTCCCAGGTACACCTCTGACACTCCCAGGTACACCTCTGACACTTCCAGGTACACCTCGACACTCCCAGGTACACCTCTGACACTCCCAGGTACATCTCTGACACTCCAAGGTACATCTCTGACACTCCAAGGTACACCTCTCACACTCCCAAGTATTCCACTGACATACCCTGGTACACCTCTGACACTCCCAGGAACACCTCCGACACTCCCAGGTACACCTCTCACACTCCCAGGTACTCCTACGACACTCCCAGGTACACCTCTGACACTCCCAGGTACACCTCTGACACTCCTAGTTACTTTTCTGTCACTCCCTGATACACCTCTAACACTCCCAGGTACACCGCTGACACTGCCAGGTACACTTCAGACACTGCCAGCTACACCTCCGACAATCCCACGTACACCTCTGACACTCCCAGGTACACCTCAGACACTCCCTGGTACACCCCTGACACTCCAGGTGCCACCCCTGACACTCCCAGGACACCTCTGACACTTCCAGGTACACCTCAGACACTCCCAGGTACACCCTCAGACACTCCCAGGTACACCCCAGACACTCCCAGGTACACTTCTCACACTCAAGTACACCTCCGACACCCCTGACACTCCCAGGCACACCTCTGATACCCAGTCTGACACGCCCAGGTAATCCACTGACATTCCCTGGTACACCTCTGACACTCCCAGGACACCGCTGACACTGCCAGGTACACCTCAGACACTGCCAGGTACACCTCAGACACCTGCTGTACACCTCAGACACCCAAGGTGCTCCTCTGACACTCCCAAGTGCACCTCTGACACTCCCGTGCACCTCTGACACTCCCAGGCACACCTCTGACACTCCCAGGTACACCTCAGACACTCCCAGGTACACCGCTGACACTCCCAGGTACACCTCTGACACCCCAAGTACACCTCTGACACTCCCAGGTACACCTCCGACACTCCCAGGTAAACCACCGATACCCTAAGTACACCTCTGACACTCCCATGTACACCTCTGACACCCTAGTTGATTCCTCTGACACTCCCTGGTACACCTCTGACACTCCCAGGTACACCTCAGACACTCACCCTACACCTCTGACACTCACAGGTACAACTCTTTCACTCCCTGGTTTTCCCCTGACACTCCCAGGACACCTGAGACACCCCAGGTACACCTCTGACACTCCAGGCACACCTTAGACACTCCTAGTACAACTCACACCTCCCAGGTACACCTCTCACACCTCCAGGTACTCTGTGACACTCCCTGGTACTTCTCTGACACTCCCAGGTACACCTTAGACACTCCCTAGGTACTCTCACACTCCCAGGTACACCTCTCCACACTCCCAGGTACTCCTGTGACACTCCCTGGTACTTCTCTGACCTCCCAGGTACACCTCAGACCTCCCAGGCACACCACAGACACTCCCAGTACACCACAGACACTCCCAGGACACCTCTGACAATCCTAGGTACACCCCTGACACTGCCAGGTACACCTCTGACCTCCATGTACACCTCCGACCTCCCAGGTACACCTCTGACACTCCCAGGTACTCCACTGACACTCCATGGTACACCCTGACCTCCCAGGTACACCTCTGATACACCCAGGTACACCTCTGACACTCCAAGGAACACCTTTGACCTCCCAGCCACACATCTGACACTCAGGTACACCTCTGACACTCCCAGGTACCTCTGACACTCCAGGTACATCCTTTGACACTCCCAGGTACTACACACGACATTCCTGTACACCTCTGACACTCCCAGGTACACCGCTGTCACTGCTAGACTCCGACCTCCCAGGTACACCCCGACACTCCCAGGTACCTTCTCACACTCCTAGGTACACCTCCGACCTCCCAGGTACACCTCTGACACTCCCAGGTACATCTCTGACACGCCAAGGTACATCTCTGACCTCCCAGGTCACCTCTGACACTCCCAAGTATTCCACTGACATACCCTGGTACACCTCTGACACTCCCAGGACACCTCCGACACTCCCAGGTACACTTCTCACACTCCCAGGTACACCTCTGACCTCCCCTGAGACTCCTCTGTCACTCCCTGATACCTCTGACACTCCCAGGTACACCGGTGACACTCCCAGGTACCCGCTGACACTGCCAAGTACACTTCAGACACTGCCAGGTACACCTCTGACACTCCACGTGCACCTCTGACCTCCCAGGTACCTCAGACCTCCCTGGTACACCCCTGACCTCCCAGGTACACCTCTGACACTCCCAGGTACACCTCTGACACTTCAGGTACACCTCCGACACTCCCAGGTACACTTCTGACCTCCCAGGTACATCTCTGACACTCCAAGGTACATCTCTGACCTCAAGATACACCTCTCACACTCCCCAAGTATTCCACTGACATACCTGCACCTCCTGACCTCCCAGGAACACCTCCGACACTCCCAGGTACACTTCTCACACTCCCAGGTACTCCTCGACACTCCCAGGTACACCTCTGACACTCCCAGGTACCTCTGACCTCCTAGTTACTTTTCTGTCACTCCCTGATACACCTCTAACACTCCCAGGTACACACTGTGCCAGGTACACTTCAGACACTGCCAGCTACACCTCCGACACTCCCACGTACACCTCTGACACTCCCAGGTACACCCTCAGACCTCCCTGGTACACCCCTGACACTCCCAGGTACACCTCTGACACTCCAGGTACACCTCTGACCTTCCAGGTACACCTCAGACACTCCCAGGTACACCCCAGACACTCCCAGGTACACCCCAGACACTCCCAGGTACACTTCTCACACTCGGAGTACACCTCCATCACCCCAGGTACACCTCTGACACTCCCAGGTACATCTCTGCACTCCCAGGTACACCTCTGACACTCCCAGGTACTCCACTGACATTCCTGGTACACCTCTGACACTCCCAGGTACACCGCTGACACTGCCAGGTACACCTCAGACACTGCCAGGTACACCTCAGACACTCCAAGGTACACCTCAGACACTCCAAGGTGCTCCTCTGACACTCCCAAGTGCACCTCTGACACTCCCAAGTGCACCTCTGACACTCCCAGGCACACCTCTGACACTCCCAGGTACACCTCAGACACTCCCAGGTACACCGCTGACACTCCCAGGTACACCTCTGACACTCCCAAGTACACCTCTGACACTCCCAGGTACACCTCCGACACTCCCAGGTAAACCACCGATACTCTAAGTACACCTCTGACCTCCCAGGTACACCTCTGACCTCCTAGTTATTCCTCTGACACTCCCTGGTACACCTCTACTCCCAGGTACACCTCAGACCTCACCCCTACACCTCTGACACTCCCAGGTACAACTCTTTCACTCCCTGGTTTCCCCTGACACTCCCAGGTACACCTGAGACCTCCCAGGTACACCTCCTGACACTCCCAGGTACACCTTAGACACTCCTAGGTGCACTCTCACACTCCCAGGTACACCTCTCACACTCCCAGCTACTCCTGTGACACTCCCTGGTGCTCTCTCTGACACTCCCAGGTACACCTCAGACACTCCCAGGCACACCACAGACACTCCCAGGTACACCACAGACACTCAGGCACACCTCTGACAATCCTAGGTACACCCCTGACACTGCCAGGTACACCTCTGACACCTCCATGTACACCTCCGACACTCCCAGCTACACCTTGACACTCCCAGGTACACCTCTGACACTCCCAGGTACACCTCGACCTCCCAGGTACATCCTTTGACACTCCCAGGTACTACACTGACATTCCCTGGTACACCTCTGACACCCCAGGTACACCGCTGTCACTGCTAGGTACACCTCCGACACTCCCAAGCTCCACGACACTCCCAGGTACACTTCTCACACTCCTAGGTACACCTCCGACCTCCCAGGTACACCTCCTGACCTCAGGTACATCTCTGACACGCCAAGGTACATCTCTGACACTCCCAGGTACACCTCTGACACTCCCAAGTATTCCACTGACATAACCTGGTACCTCTGACACTCCAGGAACACCTCCGACACTCCCAGGTACACTTCTCACCTCCCAGGTACACCTCTGACACTCTAGGAACTCCTCTGTCACTCCTGATACACCTCTGACCTCCCAGGTACACCGGTGACACTCCCAGGTACACCGCTGACACTAGGTACACTTCAGACACTGCCAGGTACACCTCTGACCTCCCAGTACACCTCTGACACTCCCAGGTACACCTCAGACCTCCCTGGTACACCCTGACACTCCCAGGTGCACCTCTGACACTAGGTACACCTCTGACACTTCCAGGTACACCTCAGACACTCCCAGGTACACCCAGACACTCCCAGGTACACCCCAGACACTCCCAGGTACACTTCTCACACACTCCCAGGTACACCTCCGACTCCCAGGTACACCTCTGACACTCCCAGGTACACCTCCTGACCTCCCAGACACCTCTGACACTCCCAGGTACACCTCTGACACTCCTAGGTACACCTGACACTCCCAGGTACTCCACTGACATTCCCTGGTACATCTCTGACACTCCCAGGTACACGTCCAACACTCCCAGATACACCTCTGACACTCCCAGGTACATCTCTGACACTCCCAGGTACACCTCCTGACCTCCCAGGCACACCGCTGACACTGCCAGGTACACCTCAGACACTGCCAGGTACACCTCAGACACTCCCAGGTACACCTCAGACACTCCCAGGTAAACCTCCGATACTCCTAAGTACACCTCTGACACTCCCAGGTATTCCTCTGACACTCCCTGGTACACCCTGACACTCCCAGGTACACCTCTGACACTCCCAGGTACACCTCCTGACACACTTCAGGTACCTCAGACCTCCCAGGTACACCCCAGACACTCCCAGGTACACCCAGACACTCCCAGGTACACTCTCTCACACTCCAGGTACACCTCCGACACTCCCAGGTACACCTCTGACACTCCCAGGTACACCTCTGACACTGGGTACACCTCCAGACACTGCCAGGTACACCTCAGACACTCCCAGGTACACCTCAGACCTCCCAAGGTGCTCCTCTGACACTCCCAAGTGCACCTCCTGAACTCCCAGGTACACCTCAGACACTCCCAGGTACACCTCTGACACTCCCAGGTACACCTCTGTCACTCCCAAATACACCTCCTCACTCAGGTACACCTCTGACACTCCCTAGGTATTCCTCTGACACTCCTGGTACAGCTCCCAGCCTCCCAGGTACACCTCAGACACTCACTGCCACCTCCTGACACTCACAGGTACACCTCTTTCCACTCCCTGGTTTCCCCTGACACTCCCAGGTATACCTCAGACACTCCCAGGTACACCTCAGACACTCCCAGGTACCTCTGACCTCCCAGGTACACCTTAGACACTCCTAGGTACACCTCTCACACTCCCAGGTACACCTCTCACCTCCCAGGTACTCCTGTGACTCTCCCCGGTACTTCTCTGACACTCCCAGGTACACCTCAGACACTCCCAGGTACACCACAGACACTCCAGGTACACCACCAGACACTCCCAGGCACACCTCTGACAATCTAGGTACCCCTGACACTGCCAGGTACACCTCTGACACTCCATGTACCTCCGACACTCCCAGGTACACCTCTGACACTCCCAGGTACTCCACTGACACTCCATGGTACACCCTGACACTCCAGGTACACCTCCTGACACCCCAAGGTACACCTCTGACACTCCAAGGTACACCTTTGACCTCCAGTTACACCTCTGACACTCCCAGGTACACCTCTGACACTCCCAGGTACACCTCTGACACTCCCAGGTACATCCTTTGACCTCCCAAGTACTACACTGACATTCCTGGTACACCTCTGACACTCCCAGGTACACCGCTGACACTGCTAGGTACACCTCCGACACTCCCAGGTACACCTCCGACACTTGCCGATTACACCTCGACACTCCAGGTACACCTTAGACACTCTAGGTACACCTCCACCTCCCAGGTACACCTCTCACCTCCCAGGTACTCCTGTGACACTCCCTGGTACTTCTCTGACACTCCCAAGTACACCTCAGACACTCCCAGGTACACCCCAGACACTCCCAGGTACACCTCAGACACTCCCAGGCACACCTCCGACACTCCCTAGGTACACCCTGACACTCCCAGGTACACCTCTGACACTCCAGGTACACCTCCGACACTCCCAGGTACACCTCTGACACTCCCAGGTACTCCTCTGACACTCCATGGTACACCCTGACCTCCCAGGTACACCTCCTAACACTCCAGGTACACCTCTGACACTCCCAGGTACACCTCGACCTCCCACTGCCACTCTGACACTCCCCGGGTACACCTCTGACACTCCCAGGTACACCTCTGACACTCCCAGGTACATCCTCTGACCTCCCAGGTGCCTACACTGACATTCCCAGGTACACCTCTGACACTCCCAGGTACACCTCTGACACTCCCAGGTACACCTCCGACCTCCCAGGTGCATTTCTCACACTCCCAGGTACACCTCTGACACTCCCAGGTACTTCACTGACATTCCTGGTACACCTCAGACCTCCCAGGTACACTCCGACACTCCCAGATACACCTCTGACACTCCCAGGTACACCTCTGATACTCAGGTACACCTCTGACACTCAGGTACACCTCTGACACTCCCAGGTACTCCACTGACACTCCCTGGTACACCCCTGACACTCCCAGGTACACCTCTGACACTCCCAGGTACTCAGACCTCCCAGGTACACTTCTCACCACTCCCAGGTACACCTCTGACACTCCCAGGTACTCCTCTGTCACTCCCAGGTACACCTCTAACACTCCCAGGTACACCGCTGACACTCCCAGGTACACTTCAGACACTGCCAAGTACACCTCCGACACTCCCAGGTACACCTCTGACACTCCCAGGTACCTCAGACACTCCCTGTTACACCCCTGACACTCCCAGGTACACCTCTGACACTCCCAGGTACACCTCTGACACTTCCAGGTACACTCGTGCTCCCAGGTACACCCCAGACACTCCCAGGTACACCCCAGACATTCCAGGTACACTTCTGCACTCGCAGTTACCTCCGACACTCCCAAGTAATCCCCGATACTCCCAGATACACCACAGACACTCCCAGGTACACCTCCGACACTCCCAGGTACACCGATGACACCTCTAGCACCTCCGACACTCCCACATGACACCCCCGACACTCCCAGGTACACTTCTCACACTCCCAGGTACACCTCCGACACTCCCAGGTACACTCCTTGACACTCAAGGTACATCTCTGACACTCCCACGTGCACCTCTGACACTCCCAAGTACTCCACTGACATGCCCTGGTACCTCCTGACACTCCAGGAACACCTCACACTCCAGGTACACCTCCGACACTGCCAGGTACACTTCTTACACTCCCAGGTGCACCTCGACACTCCCAGGTACGAACCTCCCAGGTACACCTCCGACACTCCCAGGTACACCTCTGACCTCTCTGGTACACCTCTGACACTCCCAGGTACACCTCTGTCATTCCAAGTACACCTCTGACACTCCCAGGTACACCTCTGACACTCCCAGATACACCTCTGACACTCATAGGTATTCTCCTGACACTCCTGGTACACCTCTGACACTCCCAGGCACACCTCAGACTCTCCCAGGTACACCTCTGACACTCCCAGGTACACCGTGACACTGCCAGGTACACAGACACTGCCAGGTACACCTCAGACACTCCCAGGCACCTCAGACACTCCAAGGTGCTCCTCTGACACTCCCAGTGCCTCTGACACTCCCAGGCACACCTCTCAACTCCCAGGTACACCTCAGACACTCCCAGGTACACCACTGCTCCAGGTACACCTCTGACACTCCCAAGTACACCTCTGACAATCCCAGGTACACTTCCGACACTCCCAGGTAAACCTCCGATACTCCTATGTACACCTCTGACACTCCTAGGTATTCCTCTGACACTCATTGGTACACCTCTGACACTCTTAGGTACACCTCAGACATTCACCCTTACACCTCTGACACTCATAGGTACACCTCTTTCACTCCCTGGTTTTTCCCTGACACTCCCAGGTATACCTCAGACATCCCAGGTACCTCAGACACTCACGGGTACACCTCTGACCTCCCAGGTACACCTTAGACACTCTAGGTACCTCTCACACTCAGGTACCTCTCCACACTCCCAGGTACTCCTGTGACACTACCTGGTACTCCCAGGTACCTCAGACACTCCCAGGTACACCACCCAGACTCCCAGGTCCCAGAGCACTCCCAGGCACACCTCTGCCAATCCTAGGTACACCCCTGACACTGCCAGGTACCTCTGACACTCCATGTACACCTCCGACACTCGAGGTACACCTCTGGCCTCCCATGTACTCCACTGACCTCCATGGTACACCCCTGACACTCCCAGGTACACCTCCTGACACTCCAAGGTACACCTCTGACACTCCCAGGTACACCTCCTGACACTCCCAGGTACACCTCTGACCTCCCAGGTACACCTCCTGACACTCCCAGGTACACCTCTGGCCTCCCAGTACACCTCTGACACTCCCAGGTACACCTCCTGACCTCATAGGCATCCTCTGACACTCCCTAGGTACACCTCTGACACTCCCAGGTACACCTCTGTCTCTCCCAGGTACACCTCTGACACTCCCAGGTACACCTCTGACACTGCCAGGTACACGCAGACACTGCCAGGTACACCTCAGACACTCCCAGGTACACCTCCAGACACTCAAGGTGCTCCTCTGACCTCCCAAGTGCACCTCCTGACACTCCCAGGCACACCTCACCATCCGGGCCTCAGACACTCCCAGGTACACACTGACCTCCCAGGTAAACCTCCGATACTCCAGGTACACCTCTGACACTCCCAGGTACACCTCTGACCTCCTGGGAATTCCTCTGACACTCCCTGGTACACCTCCCAGGCACTCCCAGGTACACCTCAGACATTCACCCTTACACCTCTGACACTCCCAGGTACACCTCTTTCACACCCTGGTTTTCCCTGACACTCCCAGGTACACCTCAGACACTCCCAGGTACACCTCAGACACTCCCAGGTACACCTCTGACACTCCCAGGTACACCTCAGACCTCCCTAGGTACACCTCTCACACTCCCAGGTACACCTCTCACACTCCCAGGTACTCCTGTGACACTACCTGGGCACTCCCAGGTACACCTCAGACACTCCCAGGTACACCACAGACCTCCCAGGTACACCACAGACACTCCCAGGCACACCTCCAGACAATCCTAGGTACACCCCTGACACTGCCAGGTACACCTCTGACACTCCATGTACACCTCCGACACTCCCAGGTTACCTCTGACACTCCCAGGTACTCCACTGACACTCCATGGTACACCCCTGACACTCCCAGGTACACCTCTGACACTCAAGGTACACCTCTGACACTCCAAGGTACACCTTTGACACTCCCAGCTACACTCTGACACTCCCAGGTACACCTCTGACACTCCCAGGTACACCTCTGACACTCCCAGGTACATCCTTTGACACTCCCAGGTACTACACTGACATTCCCTGGTACACCTCTGACACTCCCAGGTACACCGCTGACACTGCTAGGTACACCTCCGACACTCCCAGGTACACCCCCGACACTCCCAGGTACACTTCTCACACTCCCAGGTACACCTCCGACACTCCCAGGTACACCTCTGACACTCCCAGGTACATCTCTGACACTCCAAGGTACATCTCTGACACTCCCAGGTACACCTCTCCTCCCAAGTATTCCACTGACATACCCTGGGACACCTCTGACACTCAGGAACACCTCCGACACTCCAGGTACACCTCTGACACTCCCAGGTACATCCCTGACCTCCCAGGACTCCCTGACACTCCCTGGGTACCTCAGACACTCCCAGGTACACCTCTGACACTCCCAGGTGCACCTCTGACACTCCCAAGTACACCTCTGACACTCCCAGGACACCTCCCAGACTCCCAGGTCACACCTCAGACCTCCCAGGTACACCTCTGACACTCCCAGGTATTCCACTGACATCCCTGGTACACCTCTGAACTCCCAGGTACACCTCCTGAACTCCAGGTACACCTCCGACACTCCAGGTACACCTCTCTCACACTCCCAGGTACACCTCTGATACTCCCAGGTGCTCCACGACACTCCTGGTTTACCCTGACCTCCCAGGTACACCTCCTGACCTCCCAGGTACACATCAGACACTCCCAGGTACACTTCTCACACTCCCAGGTACACCTCTGACACTCCAAGGTACTCCTCTGTCACTCCCTGATACACCTCTAACACTCCCAGGTACACCGGTGACACTGCCAGGTACACTTCAGACACTGCCAGGTACACCTCCGACACTCCCAGGTACACCTCTGACACTCCCAGGTACACCTCAAACACTCCCTGTTACACCCCTGACACTCCCAGATACACCTCTGACACTCCCAGGTACACCTCTGACACTTCTCGGTACTCCTCAGACAATCCAAGGTACACCTCTGACACTCCCAGGTACACCTCCTGACACTCCCAAGTACTCCACTGACATACCCCTGGCACACCTCGGCCTCCCAGGTACACCTCCTGACACTCGTAATCCACTGGCATACCCTAGGCACCTCCCCAGACACTCAGGAACACCTCCGACCTCCCAGGTACACCTCGACACTCCCAGGTACACTTCTTACACCCAGGTGCACCTCTGACACTCCCAGGTACACCTCTGACACTCCAGGTACACCTCAGACATTTCTGAGTACACCTCTCCCACACTGCAGGTACACCTCTCACTCCCAGGTACACCTCTGACACTCCATGTACTCCACTGACCTCCCTGGTACACCCTGACACTCCCAAGTACACCTCTCACACCTCCCAGGTACACCTCTGACACTCCCAGGTACACCTCAGACACTCCCAGGTACGGCCAGATACTCCCAGGTACACCCAGACACTCCCAGGTACAACTCCGACATCCCAGGTACCTCCTGACCTCTCCTGGTACACCTCTGACACTCCCAGGTGCACCTCAGACACTCCCAGGTACCACGACTGACACTCCCAGGTACACCTCAGACACTCCCAGGTACACGGCAGATCTCCCAGGTACACCCAGACACTCCAGGTACACCTCCGACACTCCCAGGTACACCTCTGACACTCTCTGGTACACCTCTGACACTCCCAGGGCACCCCCTGACACTCCCAAGTACACCTCCTGACACTCCCAGGTACACCTCTGACACTCCCAGATACACCTCTTACACTCCCTGGTTCTCCCCAACCTCTCAGGTACCTCTGACACTCCCAGGTACACCCTGACACTGCCAGATACACCTCAGACACCAGGTACACCTCAGACACTCCCAGGTTACACCTCAGACACTCCAAGGTGCTCCTCTGACCTCCCAAGTGCACCTCTGACACTCCCAGGCACACCTCTGAACTCCCAGGTACACCTCAAAGACTCTCCAGGTACACCTCTGACACTCCCAGAGTACACCTCTGACACTCCCAGGTACACCTCGACACTCCCAGGACACCTCTGACACTCCCTAGGTATTCCTCCTGACACTCCCAGGTACACCTCTGACACTCCCAGGTATACCTCAGACATTCCCTATTACACCTCTAACACTCACAGGTACACCTCTTTCACTCCCTGGTTTTCCCTGACACTCCCAGGTATACCTCAGACACTCCCAGGTACACCTCAGACACTCCCAGGTACACCTCTGACCTCCCAGGTACACCTCAGACACTCCCAGGTACACCACAAGACGCTCCCAGGTACACCACAGACACTCCCAGGCTACACCTCTGACAATCCTAGGTACACCCCTGACACTCCCAGGTACACCTCTGACACTCCATGTACACCTCCCGACACTCCCAGGTACACCTCTGACACTCCCAGGTACTCCACTGACACCATGGTACACCTGGCCTCCCAGGTACACCTCTGACACTCAAGGTACACCTCTGACCTCCAAGGTACACCTCTCACACTCCCAGCTACACCTCTGACCTCCTGGTACACCTCTGACACTCCCAGGTACACCTCTGACACTCCCAGGTACATCCCTGACACTCCCAGGTACTACCTGACATTCCCTGGTACACCTCTGACACTCCCGGTACACCGCTGACACTGCTAGGTACACCTCCGACACTCCCAGGTACACCCCGACACTCCCAGGTATACTTCTCACACTCCCAGGTACACCTGCACGACCTCCCAGGTACACCTCTGACACTCCCAGGTAAACTCTCCTGACACTCCAAGGTACATCTCTGACACTCCCAGGTACACCTCTGACACTCCCAAGTATTCCACTGACATACCCTGGTACACCTCTGACCTCCCAGGAACACCTCCGACACTCCCAGGTACACCTCTGAGACTCCCAGGTACACCTCGCAGACACTCCCAGGTACACCTCTGACACTCCAAGTATTCCACTGACATACCCTGGTACACCTCTGACACTCCCAGGAACACCTCCGACACTCCCAGGTACACCTCTCACACACTCTCAGGTACACCTCTGATACTCCCAGGTACTCACTGAACTCCCTGGTACACCCCTGACACTCCCAGGTACACCTCACACTCCCAGGTCACAACAGACACTCCCAGGTACACTTCTCACCTCCCAGGTACACCTCTGACACTCAAGGTACTCCTCCTGTCACTCCTGATGCACCTCTAACCTCCCAGGTACACTGGTGACACTGCCAGGTACACTTCAGGAAACCTGCCAGGTACACCTCCGACACTCCGGGTACACCTCTGACACTCCCAGGTACACCTCAGACCTCCCTGTTACACCCCTGGCCTCCCAGATGCACCTCCTAACACTCCCAGGTGCACACCTCTGACGCTTCTCGGTGCTCCTCCAGACACTCCCAAGGTACATCTCTGACACTCCCAGGTACCTCTGGCCCCTTAAGTGCTCCACTGACATACCCTGGTACACCTCTGACACTCCCAGGAACACCTCCGACACTCCCAGGTACACCTACGACACTGCCAGGTACACTTCTTACACTCCCAGGTGCACCTCTGACACTCCCAGGTGCACCTCTGAGCCTCCCAGGTACACCCCAAACACTCCCAGGAACACCCCAGACATTCCCAGGTACACTTCTCACACTCGCAGAACACCTCCGACACTCCCAAGTAATCCCCGATACTCCCAAGATACACCAAAGACACTCCCAGGTACACCTCCGGCCTCCCAGGTACACAGCCCCAGCAATGCTAGGTACACCTCCGACACTCCCAGGTACACCCCGACACTCCCAGGTACCTTCTCACACTCCCAGGTACACCTCCGACCTCCCAGCACATCCTCCCTGACACTCCAAGGTGCATCTCACCTGACACTCCCAGGTACCTCTGACACTCCCAAATTACTTACTGACATACCATGGTACACCTCTGACACTCCCAGGAACACCTCCGACACTCCCAGGTACACCTCCGACACTGCCAGGTACACTTCTTACACTCCCAGGTGCACCTCTGACACTCCCAGGTACACCTCTGTGTGCTCCCCAGGTACACCCCTCAGACTGCCCTAGGTACAGCTCTGCACTGCCAGGTACACCTCTCACCTCCCAGGTTAACCCTCTGACACTCCCCATGTACTCCACTGACACTCCCTGGTACCCTGACATTCCCGTACACCTCCTGACACTCCCAGGTACACCTCTGGCCTCCCAGATACACCTCCTGACACTCCCAGGTACACCTCAGACTCTCCCAGGTACACCTCTGACACTCCCAGGTACACCGCTTTGAGCCTGCCAGGTTACCTCAGACTCTTACCAGGTACACCTCAGACACTCCAGATTTTTTACCTCAGACCTCCAAGGTGCTCCCTTGTGCTCCAAGTGCACCTCTGACCCTCCCAGGCACCTCCTGAACTCCCAGGTACACCTCAGACACTCCCAGGTACACCGCTGACACTCCAAGGTACACACTGACACTCTGAGGACACCTCGACACTCCCAGGTGCACTTCCGACCTCCCAGGTAAACCTCCGATACTCCTAAATTACACCTCCTGACACTCCCAGGTACACCTCTGACACTCTAGGTATTCCTCTGACCTCCCTGGTACACCTCTGACACTCCCAGGTACCTCAGACACTCACCCTTACACCTCTGGCACTCACAGGTACACCTCTTTCACTCCCCTGGTTTTCCTGATACTCCCAGGTATACCTCCAGACACTCCAGTGCACCTCAGACACTCCCAGGTACACCACAGACACTCCCAGGTACACACAGACACTCCCAGGCACCTCTGACAATCCTAGGTACAACCCTGACACTGCCAGGTACACCTCCTGACACTCCATGTACACCTCCGACACTCCCAAGTACACCTCCGACACTCCCAGGTACTCCACTGACACTCCATGGTACACCCCTGACACTCCCAGGTACCTCCTGACACTCCAAGGTACACCTCCTGACACTCCAAGGTACACCTTTGAC
>NW_024712776.1:0-28157 GCF_018991925.1 Homarus americanus
CAGGTGTGCTTGGGGAGTGTCAGAGGTGTGCCTGGGAGGTGTCGAGAGGTGTGCCTGGGGTGTCAGAGGGGCACTTGGGGTGTCAGAGGTGTGCAGCAGGTGTCTGAGGTGTGCAGGGGTGTCTGAGGTGTGCCTGGGAGTGTCTGATGTGTGCCTGGGAGTGTCTGAGGTGTGCCTGGTGTGTCAGCGGTGTGCCTGGAAGTGTCTGAGGTGTGCCTGGGAGTGTCAAATGTGCCTGGGGTGTCAGAGGTGTGCCTGGGTGTCAGGGGAGTGTCAGTGGGTACCTGGGAGTGTCAGAGGTGTGTCCTGGGGAGTGTCAGGGTGTGCCTGGGGTGTCGGGGTGTGCCTGGGTGTCAGAGGTGTGCCTAGGGTGTCAGATGTGCCTGGGGTTGTGAGGTGTGCTGAGTGTCTGTGGTGTGCCTGGAGTGTCAGAGTGTGCCTGGAGTGTCAGAGTGCCAGGGGTGTCAGAGGTGCCTGGGAGTGTGGTGTGCCTGGAGTGTCAGGAGGTGTGCCTGGGGTGTCAGAGGGGTGTGCCTGGGGTGTCAGGAGAATGCCTGGGAGTGTCAGAGGGGTGTGCCAGGGGTGTCAGAGGAATGCCTGGGGAGTGTCAGGGTGTGCCTGGGGAGTGTCAGGGGTGTGCCTGGGAGTGTCGGAGGTGTGCCTGGGAGTGTCAGGTGTGTACTGGGGTGTCAGAGGTGTGCCTGGGGTGTCAGAGGTGTGCCTGGGGAGTGTCAGAGGTGTGCCTGGGGAGTGTCACGGTGTGCCTGGGGAGTGTCAGGGGTGTGCCTGGGGTGTCAGAGGTGTGCCTGGGAATGTCAGAGGTGCCTGGGAGTGTCAGAGGGTACCTTGGAGTGTCAGAGGTGTGCCTGGGGTGTCTGAGGTGTGCCTGGGAGTGTCAGGGGTGTGCCTGGGAGTGTCTGGGGTGTGCCTGGGGAGTGTCGAGGGTGCACCTGGGGTGTCAGCGGTGTGCCTGGGGTGTTGGGGTGTGCTGGGGTGTCAGAGGTGTGCCTGGAGGTGTCAGAGGTGTGCCTGGGAGTGTCAGAGTGTGCCTGGGAGTGTCAGAGGTGCAAGTGTCGAGGTGTGCCTGGGAGTGTCTGAGGTGTGCAGGGATGTCTAAGGTGTGCCTGGGGTGTCAGGGGTGTGCCTGGGGGATGTCTGGAGGTGTGCCTGGGGTGTCAGTGCCGTAGTGTCAGAGGGTGCCTGGGGTGTGGAGGTGCACCTGGAGTGTCAGAGGTGTGCCTGGAGTGTCTGGTGTGCCTGGGGAGTGTCTGAGGTGTGCCTGGGGAGTGTCCAGGGGTGTGCCAGGGGGTGTCAGAGGTGTGCCTGGGGGTGTCTGAGATTGCCTGGCAGTGTCTGTGTGCCTGGGAGTGTCAGGGTGTGCCTGGGAGTGTCAGAGGTGTGCCTGGGGTGTCAGAGGTGGATCAGGGGTGTCAGAGGTTGCCTGGGAGTGTCAAGGTGTGCCTGGGAGTGTGAGAGTGTGCCTGGGAGTGTCTGTGATGTGTCTGGGGAGTGTCAGAGGTGTGCCTGGGGAGTGTCAGGGGGTGTGCCAGGGAGTGTCAGTGGGTACCTGGGGAGTGTCAGAGGTGTGCCTGGGAGTGTCAGAGATGTGCCTGGGGTGTCAGGGGTGTACCTGGGGTGTCGGAGGTGTACCTGGGAGTGTCAGGGGTGTGCCAGGGGAGTGTCAGTGGTGTGCCTGGGAGTGTCAGAGGTGTGCAAGTGTCAGAGGGTGTGCCTGAGGTGTCAGGAGGTGTACCTGGGGTCAGAGGTGTGCCTGGGAGTGTCAGGGTGTACCAGGGAATGTCAGTGGAGTGCCTGGGGAGTGTCAAGGTGTGCCTGGGGATCAGGGTGTACCTGGGAGGTCAGGGTGTGCCTGGGGAGTGTCAGAGGTGTGCCTGGGGTGTCGGGTGGCACCTGGGAGTCTGAGAGTGTGCCTGGGGAGTGTCTGGGGTGTGCCTGGGGTGTCAGAGGTGTGCCTGAGTGTTGGTGTGCCTGGGGGTGTCAGAGGTGTGCCTGGGGTGTCAGGAGGTGTGCCTGGGGTGTCGGAGGTGTGCCTGGGGTGTGGGGTGTGCCTGGGATGTCGAGTGTGCCTGGGGTGTCAGGTGTGCAGGTGTCAGGGGTGTGCCTGGGAGTGTCAGGGGTGAACCTGGGGTGTCAGCGGTGTGCCTGGGGTGTATGGGGTGTGCCTGGGGTGTCAGAGGTGTGCCTGGGGAGTGTCAGGGTGCACTTGGGGGTGTCTGAGGTGCACCTGGGGTGTCTGAGGTGTGCCTGGGGTGTCTGGGGTGTGCCTGGGAGTGTCGAGGTGTGCCTGGCGGTGTCAGAGGTGCCTGGGAGTGTGGGGTGTGCCTGGGGGTGACAGAGGGTGCCTGGGGTGTGGGAATATCAGGTGTGAGAGAGTGTATCAGGGGAGTGACAGAGTGCCTCAGTGTCAGAGGTGTGCAGGTCAGGGTGTGCCAGGGGGTGTCAGAGGTGTGCCTGGGGTCAGGTGTACCAGGGGAGTGTCAGTGGAGTGCCTGGGGTGTCAGAGTGTGCCTGGGGTGTCAGAGGTGTGCCTGGGAGTGTCAGAGGTGTATCTGGGAGTGTCGGACGTGGACCTGGGTGTCAGAGGTGTACCACTGTACCAGGGAATGTCAGTGGAGTGCCTGGGAGTGTCAGAGGTGTGCCTGGGGTGTCAGAGGTGTGTAGGGGATGTCAGAGTGTGTCCCAGAGTGTCAGAGTGTGCCTGGGAGTGTCAGAGGTGTGCACCTGGAGTGTCAGAGGTGTGCCTGGGGAGTGTCAGAGGTGTACCAGGGAGTGTCTGGGGTGTGCCTGGGGTGTCTGAGGTGTGCCTGGGGAGTGTCTGGGGGTGATGCCTGGGGTGTCAGGGGTGTGGGGTGTCAGAGGTGTGCCTGGGGTGTCAGAGGTGTGCCTGGGGAGTGTCAGGGGTGTGCCAGGGGTGTCAGTGAGGTGTACTGGGGTGTCAGGTGTGCCTGGGAGTGTCGGCAGTGTGCATGGAGTGTCAGAGGTGTGCCTGGGAGTGTCAGAGTGTGCCTGGGAGTGTCAGAGGTGTGCCTGGGGAGTGTCAGAGGTGTGCCTGGGAGTGTCTGGGTGTGCCTGGGGAATGTCAGGGGTGTGCCTGGGTGTCAGAGATGTGCCATGGAGTGTCAGAGGTGTGCCTGGGGTGTGAGGGGTGCCTGCAGTGTCAGGGTGTGCCTGGGTGTCTGAGGTGTGCCAGGGGAGTGTGGGGTGTGCCTGGGGAGTGTCTGAGGTGTGCCTGGGGAGTGTCTGAGGTGTGCCTGGGGTGTCAGGGGGAGAACCAGGGGGTGAAAGAGGTGTGCTGGGGAGTGTCAGAGGTGGTGCCTGGCAGTGTTTGAGGTGTGCCTGGCAGTGTCAGCAGTGTGCCTGTGGTGTCAGCGGTGTGCCTGGGAGTGTTGGGGTGGATCAGGGGAGTGACAGGAGTGCCTAAGTGTCAAGGTGTGCCTGGGGTGTGAGAGGTGTGCCTGGGGAGTGTCTGTGATGTATCTGGGAGTGTCAGAGGTGTGCCTGGGGAGTGTCAGGGGTGTGCCAGGGAGTGTCAGTGGAGTGCCTGGGAGTGTCAGCGGTGTGCCTGGGGTGTCGAGATGTGCCTGGGGTGACAGAGGTGTCTGGGGAGTGTCGGACGTGCACCTGGGAGTGTCAGGGTGTACCAGGAATGTCAGTGAGTGCTGGGGAGTGTCAGGGGTGTGCCACCAAGTGTCAGGGGTGTGCCTGAGAGTGTCAGGAGGTGAACTGGGTGTCAGAGGTGTGCCTGGGAGTGTCAGGAGGTGTGCCAGGGAATGTCAGTGGAGTACCTGGGGTGTCAAGGAGTGCCTGGGGGTGTCAGAGGTGTGCCTGGGAGGTCAGGGGTGTGGGAGTGTCTGGGGTGTGCCTGGGGTGTCAGAGGTGTGCCTGGGAGTGTTGGAGGTGTGCCTGGGGTGTCAGGGTGTGCCTGGGGAGTGTCAGGTGTGCAGGGGTGTCGGAGGTGTGCCTGGGAGTGTAGGGTGTGCCTGGGGAATGTCGAGGTGTGGGGTGTCGGAGGTGTGCCTGGGAGTGTCAGAGGTGTGCCTGGGGAGTGTCAGAGGTGTGCCTGGGGAGTGTCGGGGTGTGCCTGGGGTGTCAGCGGTGTGCCTGGGGTGTGTGGGGTGTGCCTCAGGTGTCAGAGGTGTGCCTGGGGTGTCAGAGGTGCACTTGGGGGTGTCTGAGGGTGCTTGGGTGTCTGAGGTGTGTGCAGCAGGTGTCTGGGGTGTGCCTGGCAGTGTCTGGGGTGTGCCTGGCAGTGTCTGGGGTGTGCCTGGTGTCAGCGGTGTGCCTGGGGTGTGGCAGTGTGCCTGGGGTGTTAGAGGTGTATCAGGGAGTGACAGAGGGTGCTAGGAGTGTCAGGAGTATGCCAGTGTGAGAAGTGTATCAGGGGAGTGACAGAGGTGCCTCAGGTGTCAGAGGTGCCTGGGAGTCAGGGGTGTACCAGGGTGTCAGTGGAATACCTGGGAGTGTCAAGTGTACTGGCAGTGTCAGAGGTGTGCCTGGGAGTGTCAGAGGTGTGTCTGTTCGGAGTGGACCTGGGAGTGTCGGACGTGGACCTGGGGTTGTCAGGGTGTGCCACTGTGCCAGGAATGTCAGTGGAGTGCCTGGGGAGTGTCAGAGGTGTGCCTGGGAGTGTCAAAGTGTATCTGGGGAGTGTCAGAGGTGTGCCTGGGGTGTCAGAGGTGTGCCTGGGAATGTCAGAGGTGTGCCAGAGAGTGTCTGGGGTGTGCCTGGGGAGTGTGCGGTGTGCCTGGAGGTGTCTGGGGGTGGCCTGGGGTGTCAGAGGTGTGCCTGGGGAGTGTCAGAGGTGTGCCTGGGGTGTCAGGGGTGTGCCAGGGGTGTCAGTGAGGTACATGGGAGTGTCAGGAGGTGTGCCTGGGAGTGTCGGCGGTGTGCATGGGTGTCAGAGGTGTGCCTGGCAGTGTCAGAGGTGTGCCTGGGAGTGTCAGAGGTGTGCCTGGGGTTTCTGGGGGTGTGCCTGGGAGTGTCTGGGGTGTGCCTGGGGTGTCAGGGGGAGAACCAGGATTGAAGAGGTGTGCCAGGGGTGTCTGACGTGTGCCTGGGAGTGTCAGAGGGTGTGCCAGGGGGTGTCAGAGGGAATGCCTGGGAGTGTGAGAGGTGTGCCTGGGAGTGTCAGGGTGTGCCTGGGAGTAACGGAGTTGTGCCTGGGAGTGTCGGAGGCGGACCCGAGTGTCAGAGGTGTGCCTGGGGTGTCAGAATGTGTGCCTGGGGTGTCAGAGGTGTGGCTGGGAATGTCAGAGGTATGCCAGGGATTGTCAGTGAAACCTGGGGTTTCAAGGTGTGCCTGGGGTGTCGAGGTGTGCACCGGGAATATCAGGTGTGCAGGAATATCGTTGGTGTGCCTGGGGTGTCAGAGGTGTGCCAGGGAGTGTCAGTGGAGTACCTGGGAGTCTCAAGGTGTGCCTGGGAGTATCAGAGGTGTGCCTGGGAATATCGGAGTGTGCCTGGGAATATCGAAGGTGTGCCTGGGAGTGTCAGTGGTGTGCCTGGGGAGTGACAGGTGTGCCTGGCAGTGTCAGAGGGTGCCTGGGATTGCCAGATGTGTGCCTGGGCAGTGTCAGAGGTGTGCCTGGGGTGTCAGAGATGTGCCAGGGGAGTGTCAGAGGTGTGCCAGGGTATGTCAGTGGAGTGCCTGGGAGTGTCAGAGGTGTGCCTGGGGTGTCAGAGATGTGCCTGGGGTGTCAGGGATGTGCCTGGGGAGTGGTGGGGTGTGCCTGGGGTGTGGAGGTGTGCCTGGGAGGTGAGGGGTGGCCTGCAGGGTGTCGGAGGGTGTGCCTGGGAGTGTCAGGGTGTGCCTGGGGAGTGTCAGGTGTGCATGGTGTCAGAGGTGTGCCTGGGAGTGTCAGAGGTGTGCCTGGGGTATGTGGGGTGTGCCTGGGGTGTCTGTGGTGTGCCTGGGGGTGTCTGGGGTGTGCCTGGAGTGTCAGAGAGTGCCAGGGGGTGTCACAGGGAGTGCCTGGGAGTGTGAGAGGTGTGCCTGGGGTGTGAGGTGTGCCTGGGGAGTGACTGGGGTGTGCCTGGGAGGGTCAGGAGCCTAGGGGTGTGAGGGTGTAGGGGGTGTGTGCCTGAGGGTGTCAGAGGTGTGCCTGGGGAGTGTCAGGGGTGTGCCTGGGGTATCGGAGGTTTGCCTGGGAGTATCGGGAGTTGTGCCTGGGGAGTGTCGGGAGGCGGACCTGGGAGTGTCAGAGGTGTGCCTGGGAGTGTCAGAATGTGTGCCTGGAGTGTCGGAGGTGTACATGGGGTGTCAGGGGTGTACCTGGCAGTGTCAGCAGTGTGCCTAGGGTATCGGAGGTTTACCTGGGAGTGTCGGAGTTGTGCCTGGGGTGTCGGAGGCGGACCTGGGAGTGTCAGTGGAGTGCCTAGTGTCAGAGGTGTGCCTGGGGTGTCGGAGGTGTGTCTGGGGGTGTCAGGTGTGCTTGGGGTGTCAGAGGTGTGCCTGGGAGTGTCAGCGGTGTGCCTGGAAGTGTCTGGGGTATGCCTGGGGTGTCAGAGGGGCACTTGGGGTGTCAGAGGTGCCTTGGAGTGTCTGAGGTGTGCCTGGGGTGTCTGGGGTGTGCCTGGTGTGCAGTGTGTGCCTGTGTTTGGGGTGTGCCTGGTAGTGTCAGCGGTGTGCCTGGAAGTGTCTGGTGTGCCTGGGGTGTCAAATGTGCACCTGGGGAGTGTCAGAGGTGTACCTGGGAGTGTCAGGGAGTGTCAGTGGGTGCCTGGGAGTGTAGAGTTGTACCTGGGAGTGTCGGAGGTGTGCCTGGGAGTGTCGGAGGTGTGCATGGGTGTCAGAGGTGTGCCAGTGTCAGATGTGTGCCTGGGGTGTGGTGTGCCTGGGGTGTCTGTGGTGTGCCTGGGTGTCTAGGTGTGCCTGGAGTGTCAGAGGTGCAAGGGGTGTCAGAGGGTGCCTGGGGTGTGGGGAGGTGTGCCGGTGTGGGGTGTGCCTGGGGGTGTCTGAGGTGTGCCTGGGGTGTCAGAGGAATGCCTGGGGAGTGTCAGAGGTGTGCAGGGGTGTCAGGAATGCCTGGGAGTGTCAGAGTGTGCACCAAGTGTCAGGGGGTGTGCTTGGGGTATCAGGTTTACCTGGGAGTATCGGAGTTGTACCTGGGAGTGTCGGAGGTGTGCCTGGGAGTGTCAGAGGTGTGCTTGGGAGTGTCAGAGGTGGCCTGGGGAGTGTCAGCGGTGTGCCTGGGGAGTGTCTGAGGTGTGCCCGGAGTGTCAGAGGTGTGCCTGATGTCAGAGGTGCACTTGGGAGTCAGACCTGGGATTGTTAGGGGTGTGTGGGGTGACAGAGGTACCTGGGGTGTCAGAGGTGTACCTGGAGTGTCAGGGGTGTACTGGGAGCTATCAGAGGTGTGCCTGGGAGTGTCAGAGGTGTACCTGGGGTGTCAGGGTGTGCCTGGGGTGTTGAGATGTGCCTGGGTGTCAGAAGTGTATCTGGGGAGTGTTGGACGTGTGCCTGGGGAGTGTCAGAGGTGTGCCTGGGGTCTCAGAGGTGTACCTGGGAGTGTCAGAGTGTGCCTGGAGTGTCAGAGGTGTGCCTGGGGGTGTCAGGGTGTGCAGGGTGTGGGGTGTGCATGGAGTGTCAGGGTGTGCCTGGCAGTGTCAGCAGTGTACCTTGGTGTCCAGAGGTGTGTACCACAGTGTCCAGGCCATGCACAGGGGTGTCTGGTGGCACCTGGGGATGTCTGGGTGTGCCTGGGGTGTCTGAGGTGTGCCTGGGGATGTCTGGGGTGTGCCAGGTGTCAGAGGGGTACCATGGGTGTCTGCAGGTGCCTGGAGTGTGGGGTGCACCTGCAGTGTCAAGTGTGCCTAGAGAGTGTCTGGGGTCTGCCTGGAGTGTCTGGTGTGCCTGGGGAGCCAGGAATTGAAGGTGTACAGGGTGTCTGGGAGTGTACCTGGCAGTGTTTGGGGTGTGCCTGGCAGTGTCAGCTTGGTGTGCCTGTGGAGTGTCAGCCGGTGTGCCTGGGAGTGTTGGGGTGGATCCAGGGAGTGACAGAGGAGTACCTAGGGTGTCAAAAGTGTGCACAGAATTGAAAGTGTACTAGGTGTCTGTGATGTATCCTGGGAGTGTCAGAAGTGTACCAAGTCAGAGTGTACCAGGGTGTCAGTGGAGTGCCTGAAGTGTCAGAGTGTATAGGTGTCAAGTGGCACAGAATTGACAGAGGTGTATCTGGGGTGTCGGACGTGCCTGGGAGTGTCAGAGGTGTGCAGGGAATGTCAGTGGGTGCCTGGGATGTCAAGAGGTGTACCTGGGGTGTCAGAGGTGTGCCTGGAGTGTCGGAGGTGAACCTGGGGTGTCAGAGTGTACCTGGGGTGTCAGAGGTGTACAGGGAATGTCAGTGGTACCTGGGAGTGTCAAAGGTGTACCTGGGGTATCAGGGTGTGCCTGGGTGTGAGAAGTGTGCCTGGGGTGTCTGGGGTGTGCAAGTGCCAGAGGTGTGCCTGAAAGTGGAGGTGTGCCTGGAGTGTCAGAGGTGTGCAGGGTGTCAGGAGGTGTACCTGGGGTGTCAGTGGTGTGCCTGGGGTGTAAGTGTGCCTGGGGAATGTGGGGTGCACAGGGTGTCGGAGGTGTGCCTGGGTGTGGGGTGTGCCTGGGAGTGTGGGGGTGTGCAGGTGTCGGCGGTGTGCAGGTGTGGGGTGTGCCTCCAGGTGTCAGGGGTGTGCCTGGGGTGTCAGAGGTGCACCCAGGGAGTGTCTGGGGTGCTGTAGGGGTCATCTGAGGTGTGCCTGGGGTGTCTGAGGTGTGCCTGGCAGTGTCACAGGGTGTGCCTGTGTGTCTGGGGGTGTGCCTGGCAGTGTCAGCGGTGTGCCTGGGGGTGTCAGCGGTGTGCCTGGGGAGTGTTAGAGGTGTATCAGGGGGGGTGACAAGAGAGGTACCTAAAGTGTCAGAGGTATACAGAGTGTGAGAGTGTATCAGGGGTGACTGACAGAGGAGTACCTGGAGTGTCAGAGGTGTACCTGGGAGTCAGGTGTACCAGGAGTGTCAGAGGAATACCTAGGAGGTCAGAGGTGTACCAGGAGGTCAGAGGAAGGAGTATCGGGAGGTGTACCTGGGAGTGTCGGAGTTGTACCTGGGAGGCCAGAGTGTACCAGGGAATGTCAGTGGAGTATCTGGGAGTGTCAGAGGTACCTGGAGAGTGTCACCGGTGTACCTGGGAGTGTTAGAGGTGTATCAGGAGTGAAAGAGAGTACCTAGAGTATCAGAGGTGTACCTGGGAGGTCAGAGGTGTACCTGGGAGTATCGGAGGTGTACCTGGGAGTGTCAGAGGTGTACCTGGGAGTGTTCAGAGGTGTACCTGGGAGTGTCAGAGATGTACCTGGGAGTGTCAGAGGTGTATCTGGGAGAGTTGGACGTGGCACCCAGGGAGTGTCAGAGGTGTGCCTGGGAGTGTCAGAGGTGTACCTGGGAGTGTCAGAGGTGTACCTGGGAGTGTCAGAGGTGTACCTGGGAGTGTCAGAGGTGTACCTGGGAGTGTCAGAGGTGTACCTGGGAGTGTCAGAGGTGTACCTGGGAGTGTCGGAGGTACATGGAGTGAGAGGTGTACATGGCAGGTCAGGGGTGTACCTGGGAGCGTCAGAGGTGTGCCTGGGAGTGTCTGAGTTGTACCTGGGAGTGTCTGAGGTACCTGGGAGTGTCTGAGGTGCACTGGGAGGGTCTGAGGTGTACCTGGGAGGTTGGGAGAAGTACCAGGAGTGTCAGAGGAATACCTAGGAGTGTCAGAGGTGTACCTGGGAGTGTCAGAGGTGTACCTAGGAGTATCGGAGGTTTACCTGGGAGTGTCGGAGTTGTACCTGGGAGTGGGAGGCGGACGTGGGAGTTGGAGTGGAGACCTGGGAGTGTCAGAGGTACCTGGGAGGTCGGAGGCATGGAGTGTCAGAGGTAACCTGGCAGTGTCAGGGTGTACCTAGGAGCATCGGAGGTTTACTTGGGAGTGTCGGAGTTGTACCTGGGAGTGTCGGAGGCGGACCTGGGAGTGCTGGGTGGAGTACCTGGGAGGCTGAGGTGTACCTGGGAGGCGGAGGTGTATCTGGGAGTGTTACAGGTGTATTGGGAGGTCAGAGGTGTACCTGAGGTCAAGGCGGTGTACCTGGAAGTGTCTGAGGCATACCTGGGAGTAGTGAGGTTTGCCTGGGAGGTCAGAGGGCACTTTGGGAGTGTCAGAGGTGCACCTGGAGTGTCTGAGGTGTACCTGGGAGTGTCTGAGGTGTACCTGGCAGTGTTCGATGTGTACCTGGCAGAAGCTTGGAGGTGTACCTGGTAGTGTCATGGTGTACCTGGAAATGTCTGAGGTGCACTGGGAGTGTCAAATGTGCACCTGGGAGGTCAGAGGTGTACCTGGGAGTGTCAGGAGTGTCAGTGGTGTACCTGGGAGGCCGAGGTGTACCTGGGAGTGTCGGAGGTGTACTGGGAGGTCGGAGGTGTACATGGAGTGTCAGAGGTGTACTAGGAGTGTCGATGTGCCTGGGAGCATGTGAGGTGTACCTGGGAGTGTCTGTGGTGTACCTGGGAGTGTCTGAGGTGTACCTGGAAGTGTCAGAGAAGTGCACAGGGAGGTCACAGGAGTACCTGGGAGGTGAGGAGGTGTACCTGGGAGTGTGAGGAGGTGTACCTAGGAGACTGAGGTGTACCTGGAGTCAGAGGTGTGCTTGGGAGTGTCAGAGGTGTACCTGGGAGGTCATGGTGTACCTGGGAGTGTTTGAGGTACCTGGGAGGTTCAGAGGTGTGCCTGGGAATGTCAGAGGTATTGGGAGTGTCGAGGAGCACCTTGGAGTGTCTGAGGTGCACCTGGGAGTGTCAGGTGTACCTGGGATTACAGAGTGTATCAGGGAGTGACAGAGGAGTACCTGGAGTGTCAGAGGTGTACCTGGGAGAGTCAGAGGTGTACCTGGGAGCACGTGGATGTACCTGGGAGTGTCAGAGGTACCTGGGAGTGTCAGAGGTGTACCTGGGAGATAGGAGATGTACCTGGGAGTGCACGGGAGGCGGACGTGTACCTGGGAGTCAGAGGTGTACCAGGGAATGTCAGTGAGACCTGGGAGTGCAGAGGTACCTGGGAGTGTCAGAGGTGCCTGGGAGTGTCAGAGGTGTACCTGGGAGTGTCTGAGGTGTACCTGGGAGGTGTCGGAGGTGTACATGGAGTGTCAGAGGTACCTGGCAGTGTCGGCAGTGTACCTGGAGTGTCAGAGGTGTGCCTGGGAGTGTCTGAGGTACCTGGGAGTGTCGGAGGTGTACATGGAGTGTTGGGAGGCACTGGCAGTGCCAGCAGTGTACCTGGAGTCAGAGGTGTGCCTGGGAGTGTCTGAGGTGTACCTGGGAGAGTGTCTGAGGTGTACCTGGAATGTCTGAGGTGTACCTGGGAGTGTCTGAGGTGTACCTAGGAATGTCTGAGGTGTACCTGGGAGTGTCAGAGAAGTACCAAGGGAGTGTCACAGGAGTACCTGGGAGTGTCTGAGGTGTACTGGCAGTGTTTGAGGTGTACTGGCAGTGTCAGCGGTGTACTGTGAGTGTCACGGTGTACCTGGGAGAGAGGTGGATCAGGGAGGACAGAGAGTACCTAGGAGGGTCAAAGGTGTACCTGGGAGTGTGAGAAGTGTACTGGGAGTGTTCAGATGTATCTGGGAGTGTCAGAGGTGTACCTGGGAAGGTCAGGTGTACCAGGGAGTGTCAGTGGAGTACCTGGGAGGTCACGGTGTACCTGGGAGTGTCAGAGTTGTACCTGGGAGTGACAGAGGTGTATCTGGGAGTGTCGGACGTGCACCTGGGAGTGTCAGAGGTGTACCAGGGAATGTCAGTGGAGTACCTGGGAGTGTCAGAGGGTACCTGGGAGTGTCAGAGGTGTACCTGAGAGTGTCGGAGGTGAACCTGGGAGTGTCAGAGGTGTACCTGGGAGTGTCACAGGTGTACCAGGGAATGTCAGTGGAGTACCTGGGAGTGTCAAAGGTGTACCTGGGAGTGTCAGAGGTGTACCTGGGAGGGTCAGAGGTGTACCTGGGAGTGTCTGGGGTGTACCTGGGAGTGCCAGAGGTGTACCTGAGAGTGTTGGAGGTGTACCTGGGAGTGTCAGAGGTGTACCTGGGAGTGTCGGAGGTGTACCTGGGAGTGTCGGAGGTACCTGGGAGTGTCAGAGGTGTACCTGGAATGCTGGAGGTACCTGGGAGGTTGGAGGGCACCTGGGAGTGTCAGAGGTGTACCTGGGAGTGTCAGAGGTGTACCTGGGAGTGTCAGGTGTACCTGGGAGGTAAGGAGGGCACTGGAGTGTCAGAGGTGTGCCTGGAGTGTCAGAGGTGCACTTGGGAGTGTCTGAGGTGCACCTTGGAGTGTCTGAGGTGTACCTGGGAGTGTCTGAGGTGTACCTGGCAGTGTTCGAGGTGTACCTGGCAGTGTCTGAGGTGTACCTGGCAGTGTCAGCAGGTGTACCTGGGAGAGTCATGGTGTACCTGGGAGTGTTAGAGGTGTATCAGGGAGGACAGAGGAGCATTTAGGAGTGTCAGAAGCATGGGAGTGTGAGAAGGTATCAGGGAGGACAGAGGAGTACCTGGAGTGTCAGAGGTGTACCTGGGAGTCAGGGGTGTACCAGGGAGTAGCAGGAGTACCTGGGAGTGTCGAGAGGTACCTGGGAGGTCAGAGGTGTACTGGGAGTGTCAGAGGGTGTATCTGGGAGGTCGGACGGGACCTGGGAGTGTCAGAGGTGTACCACTATACCAGGGAATGTCAGTGAGTAATGGAGGTCAGAGGTGTACCTGGGAGTGTCAGAAGTGTACCTGGAATGTCAGTGTATCTGGGAGTGTCAGATGTGTACCTGGGAGTGTCAGGAGGTACCTGGGAAAGTCAGAGGTGCACCTGGGAGGCTCAGAGGTACCAGAGAGCGTCTGGGGTGTACCTGAGTATCTGGTGGTGTACCTGGGAGTGTCTGAGGTGTACCTGGGAGTGTCTGGAGGCACCTGGGAGTGTCAGAGGTGTACCTGGAGTGGAAGTCAGAGGTGTACCTGGGAGTGTCAGGGGTGTACCAGGGAGTGTCAGAGCACATGGGAGTGTCAGAGGTGTACCTGGGGAGTGTCGGTGCAATATGGAGTGTCAGAGGTGTACCTGGCAGTGTCAGCAGTGTACCTTTTTGGAGTGTCAGAGGTGTGCCTGGGAGTGTCTGGAGGTGTGTACCTGGCAGTGTCTTGAGGTGTACCTGGGAATGTTCGAGGTGTGGCCTGGGAGTGTCAGAGAAGCACTACGGGAGTGTCACAGGAGTGGCTCTGGGAGAGAGAGGTGCACCTGCGAGGTCAGGAGGTGTACCTAGAAGTGTCTGAGGTGTACCAGGGAGTGTCAGTTTACCTGGGAGTGTCTGGAGGTTCACCTGAGTGTCTGAGGTGTACCTGGGAGTATCAGGGGGAGAACCAGGGAGTGAAAGAAGGTACCTGGGAGGCCCCAGTGAGGCACTGCAGTGTTTAGGGCCTGGCAGTGTCAGTGGTATACTCAGAGGTCACAGGCACGGGGAGTGTTAGAGGTGATCAGGAGACAGAGGAGTACCTAGAGTGTCAAGGTACCTGGGAGTGTGGGAGAAGTGTACCAGAGTAAGCCTGTGATGTATCTGGAGTAAGTCACAGAGGTGTACCTGGGAGTGTCAGGGTGTGGCCTGTGGGAGTGTCAAGGAGGCCTGGAGCAAGCCAAGTGGTGTGGCCTGGGAGTGTTGGGGAGACAAACACCTGGGGAGTGACAGAGGTGTATTCTGGGAGTAAGCGGACGTACCTGGAAAAGGAGGTGGGTACCAGAATGCTTGGGGTGAGTACCTGGGAGCACAGACAAACCTGGGAGGTCTGGAGGTAAATGAGGCCGGATAACTGAGCCGGAGGTAAAATTTGGAGGCTGAGGTGTGGCACCAGGAAATGCTGGGGTGGAGGAATTTGGAGGCTGGAAGGAGCACTTGGAGAGTGTTGGGGAGAGGTGTACCTGGAGGGTCAGAGGGTGTACCTTGGGAGTGTCTGGGGGTACCTGGGAGTGCCAGAGGTGTACCTGAGAGTGTTGGAGGTGTACCTGGGAGTGTCAGAGGTGTACCTGGGAGGTCGGAGGTGTACCTGGGAGCAAGTCGGTGGTGTACCTGGGAGTGTAAGAAGTGTACCTGGGAATGTCGGAGGTGTACCTGGGAGTGTCGGAGGTGTGGCCTGGGAGGTCAGGAGGTGTACCTGGGAGTGTCAGAGGTACCTGGGAGGCCAGGAGGCACCTGGGAGGCCGGGCGGTGTAACCTGGGAGTGGCGAGGTGTGGCCTCGGGAGTGTCAGAGGTGTGCCTGGGAGTGTCAGAGGTGCACTTGGGAAAGTGTCTGGAGGTGCACCTGGAGTGTTCGAGGCACCTTGGAGTGTCTGGGAGGTGTACCTGGCAGTGCCTGGAGGTGTACCTGCAGTGTCTGAGGTGTACCCAGTGCTCGGGGCGGTGTACCTGGGAGTGTCAGGCGGTGTACCTTGGAGAGTTAGAGGTGTATCAGGAGTGACAGAGGAGTACCTAGGGAGTGTTAGAAGTATGGGCCTGGGAGTGTGTGAGAAGTGTATCAGGAGGAGCAGAGAGTACTGGAGTGTCAGAGGTGTACCTGGGGAGTCAGGGTGTACCAGGGAGCAAGCTGGTGGAATACCTGGGAGTGTTGGAGGTACTGGGAGGCTGGGAGGTGTGGCCTGGGAGGCCAGAGGTGTGAGCCTGGGAGCAGCCGGACGGACCTGGGAGCAAGCCGGACGTGACCTGGGAGCAAACAGAGAAAAATACTGTACCAGGATGTCAGGAGTACCTGGGAGTATCAGAGGTACCTGGGAGTGTCAGAAGGTATCTGGGAGTGTCAGAGGTGTACCTGGGAGCAAGCTGAGGTAAAATTTGGAACACAGAGGTGTACCAGAGAGCGTCTGGGGTATGTACCTGGGAGTATCTGGTGGTGTACCTGGGAGTGTCTGAGGTGTACTTGGAGTGTCAGAGGTGCACCTGGGAGTGTCAGAGGTGTACCTGGGAGGTCAGGGGTGTACCAGGGAGTGTCAGTGAGAGCACATGGGGAGGTCAGAGGTGTACCTGGGAGCAAGTTTATGGTGTACATGGAGTGTCAGAGGGTACCTGCAGTGTCAGCGGTGTGGCCTGGGAGTGCCGGGGAGGTGTACCTGGGAGTTTCTTGGAGGTGTACCTGGGAGTGTCTGAGGTGTACCTGGGAGGTTGGGAGGTTCAGGAGGAAAGGTGTACCAGGGAGTGAGCCTGACGTACCTAGGAGTGTTGTGAGGTGTACCAGGGAGTGTCAGAGAATAACATTTGGGGAGTGTGAGAGAGGTGTACTTGGGAGCAAGCCAGAGGTGTACCTAGAGTAATGGAGTTAATGGGAGTGAAATGGAGGTGACCTGGGAGTGTCAGAGGTGTACCTGGAGCATTTAGAATGTACCAAGTCAGAGGTGTGAGCTGAATGTCAGAGGCATACCAGTGGGATTGTCAGTGAAGTACCTGGGAGTTTCAAAGGTGTACCTGGGAGTATCGGAGGTGTACCTGGAATATCGGAGGTACCTGGGAATATCGTTGGTGTACCTGGGAGTGTCGATGTGTACCAGGGAGTGTCAGTGAGTACCTGGGAGTTCTTCAAAGGTGTACCTGGGAGTATCAGAGGTGTACTGGGAATACGGGAGGTGTACCTGGGAATATCGAAGGTGTACCTGGGAGTGTTTGGTGGTGTACCTGGGAGACGAAGGTGTACGTGGCAGCAAGTCACAGGAGTACCCAGATTGCCAGATGTGTACCTGGCAGTGTCAGAGGGCCTGGGAGTGTCAGAGATGTACCAGGGAGTGTCAGAGGTGTACCAGGGTATGTCAGTGAGTACTGGAGGCTGGGAGGTACCTGGAGGCCAGATGTACCTGGAGTGTCAGGGGATGCACCTGGGAGGGTAGAGGTGTACCTGGGAGGCCGGAGGTGTACCTGGGAGAGTGAGATGCACCCAAGGGAGGTCGGAGGTGCACCTGGGAGGCCCAGAGGTGTACCAGATGTCGGGGAGGTGCACATGGAGTGTCAGAGGTGTACCCAGGAGTGCTGGGAGGTGTGCTTGGAGCATGTGAGGTGTGTACCTGGGAGTGTCTGTGGTGTACCTGGGAGTGTCTGAGGTGTACCTGAAGTGTCAGAGAAGGGCCTCAGGGAGTGTCACAGGAGTACCTGGGAGTGTGAGAGGTACCTGGGAGGGGGAGAGGGAGTGACAGAGGTGTACCTGGGAGGTCAGAGGAATACCTAGGGAGTGTCAGAGGTGTACCAGGAGTGTCAGAGGAATACCTAGGAGTGTCAGGAGGTGTACCTGGAGCAAGCCAGAGGTGTACTTAGGGAGTATCGGAGGTTTACCTGGGAGACGGGAGTTGTACCTGGAGTGTCGGAGGCGGACCTGGGAGTGTCAGGAGGTGTGTACCTGGGAGCATCAGAATGTGTACCTGGGAGTGTCGGAGGTGCACATGGGGTGTCGAGTGTGTAATTGCAGTGTCATGGTGTGCCCAGAGCATCTAGAGGTTTACCTGGAGTGTCGGAGTTGTACCTGGGAGTGTCGGAGAGGCGGACCTGGGAGTGCTACAGTGGGGAGTACCTGGGAGTGGGGCCAGAGGTGTACCTGGAGGCTGGAGGTATTTGGGAGTGTTGCATTTTGAGTGCTGTTGAGGTACCTGGGAGGCCAAGGTGTGGCCTGAAGTGTTCCTGAGGTATACCTGGGAGTGTCAGAGGGGCACTTCAGAGTGTCAGAGGTGCACCTGGAGGTTCTGAGGTGGCACCTGGGAGTGCCTGAGGTACCTGGCAGCAAGCCCGATGTGGGCCTGGCAGTGCTTGAGGTACCTGGTAGTGTCAGCGGTACCTGGAAGTGTCTGAGGTGTACCTGGGAGTGCTGGGAAACAAAATCTGGGAGGCCAGAGGTGCACCTGGGAGTGTCAGGGAGTGTCAGTGGAGTGACCTGGGAGGCCAGAGTGTACTGGGAGTGTCGGAGGTGTACCTGGGAGTGTCGGAGGTGTGGCTATGGAGTGTCAGAGGTGTACTTAGGGGAGTGTCAGATGTGCCTGGGAATATGTGGGAGGTGTACCTGTGTGAGTGTCTGTGGTGTAACGGAGTGTCTAAGGTGTACCTGGAAGTGTCAGAGAGAAGTGACCAGGGAGTATCACAGGAGGCCTGGAGTGTGAGAGGTACTGGGAGTGTGGGGAGAGGTACTCAGGAGTAACTGGAGGTGTACCTGGGAGTAAGCCAGGAGGAATTTAGAGTGTCAGAGGTACCAGGGAGTGTCAGGAGGAATACCTAGGGAGTGTCAGAGGTGTACCTGGGAGTGTTTGGGGTGTACTAGGAGTATCGGAGGTTTACTCTGGGAGTATCGGGAGTTGTACCTGGGAGTGTCGGAGGTGTACCTGGGAGTGCTGAGGTGTGCTTGGGAGTGTCAGGAGGTGCATCTGGAGTGTCAATGGTGCACCTGGGATGTCTGGAGGTGTACCTGGGAGTGTCAGAGTGTGCCTGGGAATGCTCAGGAGGTGCATCTGGGAGTGTCAGAGGTGTACCTGGGAGTGTTATAGATGGCCTGGGATTGACAGGAGAGGTGTATTTATCTGGGAGTGTTGGACGTGTACCAGGGAGGTCAGAGTAAAAATCAGGGAATGCCGGGGTGGGAGTACCTAGGAGGCAAGCCAGAGGTGCACCTGGAGGCTGGGCGGTGTACCTGGGATTGTGCTAGGAGGTGTATCAGGGAGTGACAGAGAGCACTAGAGTGTCAGAGGTGCCTGGGAGTGTCAGAGGGCCTGGGAGTATCAGGAGGTGTACCTGGGAGTGTCAGGAGGTGTACCTGGGAGTGTCAGAGGTACCTGGGAGGTTAGAGATGTACCTGGGAGTGTCAGAGGTGTATCTGGGAGTGTTGGACGGTACCTGGGAGCAAGTCAGAGGTGGCTCTGGGAGTGTCAGAGGGGTGCACCTGGGAGTGCTCAGGGAGGTGTACCTGGAGTGTCAGAGGTGCCTGGGGAGGTCGGGGAGGTGTACCTGGGAGTGTCGGAGGTGTACACATGGAGTGTCAGAGGTGCACCTGGCAGTGTCAGCAGTGTACCTTGGAGTGTCAGGAGGTGTGCCTGGGAGTGTCTGAGGTGTACCTGGGAGTGTCTGAGGTGTACTCTGGGAATGTCTAAGGTGTACCTGGGAGTGTCTGAGGTGTACCTGGGAATGTCTGAGGTGTACCTGGGAGTGTCAGAGAAGTACCTGATGGAGTGTCACAGGAGCAGCCTGGGAGTGTGGGAGAGGTGCACCTGCGAGTGTCAGCCAGAGGTGTACCCAGAAGTGCCTGGAGGCTCACCTGGGAGTGTTTGAGGCACGGGAGTATCAGGGGGAGAACAGAGTGAAAGAGCAGGTGCACCTGGGAGTGTTCGGAGGTGTACCTGGCAGTGCTTGAGGTGTGTGGGCCTGGCAGTGTCAAGCGGTGTACCCAGGAGTGTTTAAAGGCGGTGTACCTGGGAGTATAAGAGGTGGACTAGATGACAGAGAGCACCTAGGGAGCGTCGTGTTGGTGTACCTGGAGTGTGGGAGAGAAGTGGCACACCTGGGAGTGTCTCAGATGTATCTGGAGTGTCGAGGTGTACCTGGGAGTGGGTGTACCACAGGGAGTGTCATGGAGTACCTGGGAGTGTCAGAGGTGTGCATCACTCTGGGAGTGTCAGAGATGTACCTGGGAGACAGAGGTGTATCTGGGAGTGTCACAGACGTGCACCTGGGAGCAGCCTGAGGTGTACCAGGGAATGTCAGTGGGAGTACCTGGGAGTGCTGGGAGGTGTACCTGGGAGTGTCAGAGGTGTACCTGAGAGTGTCGGAGGTGAACCTGGGAGTGTCAGAGGTGTACCTGGGAGCAAGTCAGAGGTGTACCAGGAATGTCAGGTGGGAGTACCTGGAGTGTCAAAGGTGTACCTGGAGTGTCAGGAGGTGTACCTGGGAGTGTGAGAAGTGCACCTGGGGAGTGTCTGGTGTACCTGTGGGAGTGCCAGAGGTGTACCTGAGAGTGCTGGGAGGTGTACCTGGGAGTGTCAGAGGGTGTACCTGGGAGTGTCTGAGGTGCACCTGGGAGTGTCGGTGGTGCACCTGGGAGTGTACATGTACCTGGGAATGTCGTGGAGGTGTGGCCTGGGAGGCCGGAGGTACCTGGGAGTGTCAGAGGTGTACCTGGGGAGTGTCAGGAGGTGTACCTGGGAGTGCTCAGCGGTGTGGGCCTGGGAGTGTATGAGGTGCGCCCTGGAGTGCCAGAGGTGTGCTCTGGGAGCAAGCCAGAGGTGCTTTGGGAGTGTCTGAGGTACCTGGAGTGCCTGGAGGTGTACCTGGGAGCAAGCCTGAGGTGTACCTGGCAGTGTTCAGTGGCCTGGCAAAAAACCTGAGGTGCACCTGGCAGTGTCAGTGGTGTACTCAGAGCAAGTCAGGCGGTGTACCTGAGTAAAGAGAGGTGTATCAGGGAGGACAGAGGAGTACTCAGGGAGTAAGCTGGGGAGGTATACCTGGGAGTGTGAGAAGTGTATCAGGAGGACAGAGGAGTACCGGAGCAAGTCAGAGGTGTACCTGGGAGCCTAGGGGTGCACCAGGAGGTCAGTGGAGTACCTGGGAGTGCCCAGAGGTGTACCTGGGAGTGTCAGAGGTACCTGGGAGTGTCAGGAGGTGTATCTGGGAGTAAGCGGATGGGGACCTGGGAGTGTCAGAGGTGTAACACTGTACCAGGGAATGCCGGGGTGGGAGTACCTGGTGTCAGAGGTGTACTGGGAGTGTCGGGAGGTGTATGATGGAGTGTCAGAGGTGTGCACCTGGCAGTGTCAGCGGTGTACTGGGAGTGTCACAGGTGTGGCCTGGGAGTGTAGGAGTGTGTACCCGGGAGTGTTGGGAAGTACCTGGGAGTGTCGGGAGGGCCTGAGAGTGTGAGAAGTGTACCTGGGAGGCCCGGGTGTACCTGGGAGTGTCTGAGGTGTACCTGGGAGTGTCAAAGGTGTACCTGGGAGTGTCAGGAGGTGTACCTGGGAGGTTGGGGTGTACCAGGGAGTGTCAGTGGAGGCCTGGGAGTGACAGATGTACTGGGAGTGTCGACAGGCACATGGAGTGTCAGGAGGCACCCAGGAGTGTCAGAGGTGTGCCTGGGAGAAGGTGGAGGCACCTGGGAGTGTCTGTGGTGCACCTGAAGTGTCTGAGGTACCTGGAAGTGTCAGAGAAGCACCAGGGAGGCTCACAAGAGTGGGCCTGGAGTGTGAGAGGTGTACCTGGGAGCAGGAGAGGTGTGTACCCAGGGAGTGACTGAGGTGTGTACCTGGGAGGCCAGAGGAATACCTAGGGAGGTCAGGAGGTGTACCTGGGAGCAAGCCAGAGGTGTACTTAGGGAGACGGGAGGTTTACTCTGGGAGTGTCGGAGTTGTACCTGGGAGTGACGGGAAGGTGTACCTGGGAGGCTGGGGAGGTGTACTTGGGAGTGAAAGAGGTGTACCTGGGAGTGTCTGCGGTGTAACTGGGAGTGTCAGCGGTGTGGCCTGGGAGTGTCATGGTGTACCTGGGAGTGTCTGAGGTGTACCTGGGAGTGTCAGAGGTGCACTTGGGAGTGAAAGAGACACCTTGGAGCGTCTGAGGTGTACCTGGAGGCTCAGGTGTGGCCTGGCAGTGCCTGAGTGTGTGTACCTGGCAGTGTCTGAGGTGTACCTGGGAGGCCGAGGTGTACCTGGGAGGCCAGGAGATGTAACCTGGGAGTGTCAGAGGTGTATCTGGGAGCAAGGGACGTACATGGGAGTGTCAGAGGTGTACCAGGAATGTCAGTGGAGCATCTGGAGGTCAGGAGGTGTACCTGGGAGTGTCAGCGGTGTACCTGGGAGCAGTTAGAGGTGTATCAGGGAGTGAAAAAGGAGGTTTTAGGGAGCAAGCCAGAGGTGTACCTGGGAGTATCAGAGGTAATGGGAGTATCGGGAGGTGTACCTGGGAGTGTCAGAGGTGTACCTGGAGTGTCAGAGGGTGTACCTGGGAGTGTTAGGAGACGTACCTGGGAGTGTCAGAGGTGTATCTGGGAGTGTTGGACGTACCTGGGAGTTTCAGGAGGTGTGCCAGGGAATGTCAGGAGTACCTGGGAGTGTCAGAGGTGTAATCTGGAGTGTCAAGAGGTGTACCTGGAGTGCTCAGGAGGTGCACCTGGCAGTGTCAGCGGTGTACCTGGGAGGCTCAGAGGTGCCTGGGAGTGTCTGAGGGGTACCTGGGAGCAAGTCTGAGGTGTACCTGGGAGTGTCTGAGGTGTACCTGGGAGTGTCTGAGGTGTACCTGGGAGTGTCAGAGATGTACCAGGGGAGTGTCAGGAGGAATACCTAGGAGTGCTCGGGGAGGTGTACCTGGGAGTGTCAGGAGGTGTACTTAGAGATTTGAGGTTTACTCTGGGGAGGCCGGGAGTTGTACCTGGGAGTGACGGAGGCAGCCTGGGAGTCAGAGGGAATGGGAGTGAAAGAGGTAAAAATGGGAGGTTTGCGTGTAACCTGGGAGCAAGCCATGGTGTGGCCTGGGAGTGTTGGGGCGGTGTACCTAGAGTATCGGGAAGGTTTACCTGAGAGAGTCGGAGTTGTACCTGGGAGTGTCGGAGGCGTGACCTGGGAGTGTCAGTGAGCACCTGGGAGTGCTCAGATAAAAATTTTGGGAGTGTTTGAGGTGTACCTGGGGAGGCAGCACACAGGTGTACTTTGGGAGTGTCAGAGGTGCACTGGGAGTGTCGGGGCGGTGTGTACCTGGAAGTGTCTGAGGCATGCCTGGGAGTGTTAGGAGGTTTGCCTGGGAGTGTCAGGGAGGGGCACTTTGGGAGTGTCAGAGGTGCACCTTGGAGCAAGTCTGGAGGTGTACCTGGGAGCAAGGTTCTGAGGTGGGCCTGGCAGTGTCTGATGTGTACTGGCAGCAAGCTTGAGGTGTACCTGGTAGTGTCAGCGGTGTACCTGGAAGTGTCTGAGGTACCTGGGAGCACAAATGTACCTGGAGTGTCAAATGTGTACCTGGGAGCAGCAGAGGTGTACCGGGAGTGTCAGGGAGTGTCAGTGGAGTACCTGGGAGTGTCAGAGGTGTACCTGGGAGTGTCGGAGGTGTACCTGGGAGTGTCGGAGGTATACATGGAGCAAGGTGTACTTAGGGAGGCTCAGATGTGTGCCTGGGAGCATGTGAGGTGTACCTGGGAGTGTTCGGTGTACCTGGGAGTGTCTGAGGTGTACCTGGAAGTGTCAGAGAAGTACCAGGGAGTGTCACAGGAGTACCTGGGAGTGTGAGAGGTGTGCCTGGAGTGGGTGAGAGGTGTACCTAGGAGTAACTGAGGTGTACCTGGAGTGTCAGAGGAATACCTAGGAGGTCAGAGGTGTACCAGGGAGTGTCAGATGAATACCTAGGAGGTGAGAGGTGTACCTGGGAGTGTTGGGGTGTACTTAGGAGTATCGGAGGTTTACCTGGGAGTATCGGAGTTGTACCTGGGAGTGTCGGGAGGTGTACCTAGGAGTGCTCAAGGTGTACCTGGGAGTGTCAGCGGTGTACCTGGAAGTGTCATGGTGTACCTGGAGTGTCTGAGGTGTACCTGGGAGTGTCAGAGGTGTGCCTGGGAATGTCAGAGGTGCACTTGGGAGTGCTCAGAGGAGCACCTTGAGTGTCTGAGGTGTACCTGGGAGTGTCTGAGGTGTCTGGCAGTGTCTGAGGTGTACCTGGGAGTGTCAGAGGTGTACCTGGGAGTGTTAGAGATGTACCTGGGAGGTCAGAGGTGTATCTGGGAGTGTTGGACGTGTACCTGGGAGTGTCAGAGGTGTACCAGGGAATGTCAGTGAGTACCTAGGAGTGTCAGAGGTGCACCTGGAGGCTGAAGCGGTGTACCTGGATAGGAGGTGTATCAGGGAGGACAGAGAGCACATAGGGAGTGTCAGAGGTGTACCTGGGAGTGTCAGAGGTGTACCTGGGAGGTACTGAGGTAACGGAGGTCAGGAGGTGTACCTGGGAGGTCAGAGGTACCTGGGAGTGTCAGAAGTGTACCTGGGAGTGTCGGAGGTGTACCTGAGAGTGTGAGAAGTGTACCTGGGAGTGTCTTGGGAGTGTCTGGAGGTGTACCTGGGAGTGTCAAAGGTACCTGGGAGTGTCGAGGTGTACCTGGGAGGCCAGGGTGTACCAGGAGTGTCATTGAGCACCTGGGAGTGTCAGAGTACCTGGGAGGTCAGATGTGCACTGGAGCGGAGGTGACATGGAGTGTCAGAGGTGTACCTAGGAGTGTCAGAGGTGTGTCTGGGAGGCGTGAGGTGTACCTGGAGTGTCTGTGGTGTACCTGGGAGTGTCTGTGGTGTACCTGGGAGTGTCTGAGGTGTACCTGGAAGTGTCAGAGAAGCACCAGGAGTGTCACGAGAGTACCTGGGAGTGTGAGAGGTGTACCTGGGGTGTGAGAGGTGTACCCAGGAGTGACGAGGTGTACCTGGGAGTGTCAGAGGAATACCTAGAGTGTCAGAGGTGTACCTGGGAGTGTCAGAGGTGTACTTAGGAGCATCGGAGGTTTACCTGGGAGTGTCCGAGCTGACCTGGGAGTGTCGGAGGTACCTGGGAGTGTCAGAGGTGTACTTGGGAGTGTCAGAGGTGTGGCCTGGGAGTGGGTGTAACTGGGAGTATCTGAGGTACCTGGGAGTGTCAGAGGTGTGCCTGGGAGGTCAGAGGTGCACTTGGGAGGTAAGAGGAGCACCTTGAGTGTCTGAGGTGTACCTGGGAGTGTCTGAGGTGTACCTGGCAGTGTCTGAGGTGCACCTGGGAGTGTCTGAGGTGTACTGGCAGGTCTGGAGGTGTACCTGGCAGTGTCTGGAGGTGTACCTGGGAGTGTCAGAGGTGGTGCACCTGGGAGTGTTAGGAGATGTACCTGGGAGTGACAGAGGTGTATCTGGGAGCAAGGACGTGTACATGGGAGTGCTCAGAGGTGTACCAGGGAATGTCAGTGGAGTATCTGGGAGAAGTCGGAGGTGTACCTGGGAGTGTCAGAAGTGTACCTGGAGTGTCGGCGGTGTACCTGAGAGTGTGGAGAAGTGCACCGGAGTGTCTGGGGTGTACCTGGAGTGCCTGAGGTGTACCTGAGTCAGGGGGTGAATACCAGGAAATGCTGTGAGTACCTGGGAGTGCCAGAGTGTACCTGGGAGGCCGGAGGTAAGGAGTGTCAGAGGGTACCAGGAGTGTCAGAGGTGTGCCTGGGAGTATGTGAGGTGTACCTGGAGTGTCTGTGGTAACCTGGGAGTGTCTGAGGTACCTGGAAGTGTCAGAAGTGCCCAGGAGTGTCACAAGAGCACCTGGGAGGTGAGAGGTGTACCTGGGAGGTGAGAGGGGCACCTGGGAGGTGTGAGAGGTGTACCAGGAGTGACTGAGGTACCTGGGAGGTCGGAGGAATACCTAGGAGGTCAGAGGATACCAGGAGGCCAGAGGAATACCTAGGAGTGCTGAGGTGCACCTGGGAGGCTGGGAGGTGTACTTAGGAGTATCGGAGGTTTATCTGGGAGTGTCGGAGTTACCTGGGAGTGACGGAGGTGACCTGGGAGTGTCAGGAGGTACTGGGAGTGTCAGAGGTGTACCTGAGGTCATGGTGTACCTGGGAGTGTCTGAGGTGTACCTGGGAGAGTCAGAGGTGTACCTGGGAGTGCCAGAGGTGCACTTGGGAGTGTAAGAGGAGCACCTTGGAGTGTCTGAGGTGTACCTGGGAGTGCCTGAGGTGTACCTGGCAGTGTCTGAGGTGCACCTGGCAGTGTCTGGAGGTGTACCTGGGAGTGTCAGAGAAGCACCAGGAGGTCACAGAGTACCTGGGAGCAGAGAGTGTACCTGGAGTGTGAGAGGTTACCTGGGAGTGTGAGAGGTGTACCCAGGAGTGGACTGAGGTGTACCTGGGAGTGTCAGAGAATGCCCAGAGTGTCAGAGGTGTACCAGGAGTGTCAGAGAATACCTAGGGAGTGTCAGAGGTGTACCTGGGAGGTTGAGGTGTGACTTAGGAGTATCGGAGGCTTGACTGGGAGTGTCGGAGTTGTACCTGGGAGTGACGGAGTGTACCTGGGAGAGTCAGGAGGTGTACTTGGGAGTGTCAGAGGTACCTGGGAGTGTCAGCGGTGTACCTGGGAGGTCTGAGGTGTACCTGGAGTGTAAGAGGAGCACTGGAGGCTGAGTGTACCTGGGAGTGTCTGAGGTGTACCTGGCAGTGTCTAGAGGTACCTGGCAGAGTCCAGAGGTGTACCTGGGAGAGTCAGAGGTGTACCCAGAGTGTTAGAGATGCACCTGGGAGTGTCAGGAGGTGCACCTGGGAGTGTTGGACGTGCACATGGGAGTGTCAGAGGTGCACCAGGAATGTCAGGAGTATCTGGGAGTGTCAGAGGTACCTGGGAGTGTTCAGTGGTGTACCTGGGAGTGTCTGAGGTGTACCTGGAGCTGAGAGGTGCACTGGGAGTGTAAGAGGAGCACCTGGAGTGCCCTGAGGTGCACCTGGGAGTGTCTGAGGGTACCTGCAGTGTCTGAGGTGACCTGTGCTCAGGTACCTGGGAGTGTCAGAGGTGTACCTGGGAGTGTCAGAGGTATCAGGGAGTGAAAGAGGAGACCCAGAGTGTCAAGGTACCTGGGAGGTCAGAGGTGTACCTGGGAGTATCGGAGGTGTGTACCTGGGAGTGTCAGAGGTACCTGGGAGTGTCAGAGGTGTACCTGGGAGTGTAAGAGGTGTACCTGGGAGGTCAGGAGATGTACCTGGGAGTGCTAGAGGTGTATCTGGGAGCTGGACGCACCTGGGAGCCCAGAGGTGTGCCAGGAAGTGTCAGTGGAGTACCTGGAGTGTCAGGTACCTGGGAGTGTCAGGAGGTGTACCTGGGAGTGTCAGAGGTGTACCTGGAGTGCTGGAGGTGTACCTGGGAGTCAGAGGTGTGCCTGGAGTGTCTGAGGTGTACTGCCTGAGGTGTACCTGGGAGTGTTCGAGGTGTGGCCTGGGAGTGTCTGAGGTGTACCTGGGAGGTCAGAGAGTACCTAGGGAGGCCTCGGAGGAATACCTAGGAGTGTCAGAGGGCCTGGGAGGTCAGAGGTGTACCTGGGAGAGCCGGGAGGTGTACCAGGGAGCTGAGTTGTACCTGGGAGTGTCAGAGGTGACCTGGGAGAAGTCGGAGGCGACCTGGGAGTGCAGTGGGAGTGCCTGGGAGTGTCAGAGGTGTACCTGGGAGTGTCGGAGGGCTACACATGGGTGTCAAGGTGTACCTGGTGTCAGCGATGACCTAGGAGACTGGAGGTTACCTGGGAGCAAGCCGGGAGTTGGTGAACCTGGAGTGTCGGAGGTGACCTGGGAGTGTCAGAGGTGTACCTGGGAGTGTCAGAGGTGCACCTGGGAGGGTCAGAGGTACCTGGGAGTGTCAGAGGCATACTTGAGGTCTGAGTGTACCTGGGAGTGTGGAGAAGTGTGGCCTGGGAGTGTCTGGGGTGTACCTGGGAGTGCCAGAGGTGTACCTGGGAGCAGCTGAGGTACCTGGGAGTGTCGGAGGTACCTGGAGTGTCGGAGGTGTACCTGGGAGTGTCGGTGGTGTACCTGGGAGCAAGAAGTGTACCTGGGAGTGTCGGAGGTGTACTGGGAGTGTCGGAGGTGTACCTGGAGGTCAGAGGTGTACCTGGGAGGCCAAGAGGTGTACCTGGGAGTAAAGTGAGGTACCTCGGGAGGCTGGGAGGTGTACCTGGGAGGTTAGAGGTGCACTTGGGAGTGTCTGAGGTGCACTGAGGTTCTGAGGTGCACCTGGAGTGTCTGAGGTGTACCTGGGAGGTCAGAGGAGCACCTGCAGTGTCTGAGGTGTACCTGGCAGTGTCTGGAGGTACAGCAGTGTCGGAGGTGTGGACCTGGGAGTGTCAGGTGAACCTGGGAGCAGTCAGAGGTGATCAGGAGGACAGAGGAGCACCTAGAGCAAGTCAGAGGTATACCTGGAGGTGAGAGAAGTGTATCAGGAGTGACAGAGAGTACTCGGAGGTTGAGAGGTGCACTTGGGAGCAAGCCCAGGAGTGTCAGTGGAGTACCTGGGAGTGCTGGGGAGGTGCACCTGGGAGTGTCAGAAGATGTACCTGGGAGTGTCGGGAGGTTGTACTGGGAGTGCCGGAGGTGACCTGGGAGTGTCAGTGAGTGGCCTGGGAGTACAGAGGTGTACCTGGGAGTGTCATAGGTCTGGGTGTCGGAGGTGTACTGGCAGTGTCAGTGGGGTGAACCTAGGAGTATCGAGGTTACTCTGGGAGAAGCGGAGGTGTACCTGAGTGTCGGGAGGCGTGACCGGAGGCCACAGTGGAGTCTGGAGGCAGAGGCAGGTAACCTGGGAGGCCAAGGTACCCAGATGTCAAGGTGTACCTGGGAGTGTCATGGGGCGAGGTGTCAGGAGGACAGAGGTGAGCCAGGAGGTCAGAGGTGTACTGGGAGTGTCAGAGGTGTACCTGGAGCATCGGAGGTGTACCTGGGAGTGTCAGAGGTGCACCTGGGAGTGTCAGAGGCACCCGGGAGTGTTGGGAAGTGTAACGGGAGGTGGGAGATGTACCTGGAGAGTGTGAGAAGTGTACCTGGAGCAAGTTCGGGGTGTACCTGGGAGTGCCGGAGGTACCTGGGAGTGCCAAGGTGTACCTGGGAGGTCAGGAGGTGTACCTGGGAGTGTCAGAGGTGTACCATGGAGTGTCAGGAGTACCTGGGAGTGTCAGATGTACCTGGGAGTGTCAGAGGTGCACATGGGAGGCCAGAGGTGCACCCATGGAGCGTCAGAGGTGTACCTGGGAGGCCTGAGGTACTTGCAGCAGTCTGAGGTGTACCTGGCAGTGTCTGAGGTGTACCAGGAGTGTCTGAGGGTACCTGGGAGTATCAGAGGTGTACCTGGGAGCCTGAGGTGTACTGGGAGCAAGCCTGATGTGTACCTGGGAGTGTTGGGGAGAACACCAGGAGTGAAAGAGGTGTACTGGAGCAAGCCAGAGGTACCAGGGAGCAACCTGACGTGTACCTAAGAGTGTCAGAGGTGTAACAGGAGCAAGTCAGAGGAATACCTAGAGTGTTTAGAGGTAAAGCCTGGGAGTAAGCCAGAGGTGTACTTGGAGCAAGCCAGAGGTGTACCTAGGAGTACGGAGCAGGCCTGGGAGGAAGTAATACGTAACTGAACGAAGCACAATGAATCCAGGCTAACAATCGA
>NW_024712777.1:0-19740 GCF_018991925.1 Homarus americanus
CTCTTCTGAACAGCTGTACACCAGTCTGCCAGATTACATTTTTTAATAATATTTACTAATCCATTCATGTATCCTCTCTTGCCTTGCCTGCAGAAGGTCCTTTTATCTTTTAAACCATCATTTATATCTTGTACAAATTTACTCCCACTGTTCCCTCTCATTAATCGAACTGCTGCAACTGTATTAATTTCATTGACCCTCTGTGAAATGCTCTGTAACCCTAGTTCCATTTTCATTATCTCAATCATTGCATTCTTTTGACACCCTAAAATAATTCTCATTGCTTCATTTTGCATGATCTCAAGCTTCCGTAGCCTTCCTTCACCAGTACAAGAGAGGACAGGTGCTGCATAGTCTATAAGTGATCTGATGGTAGAAATACACATCATTCTCAGTATGGGTAACCCAGCACCTTTACCACAACATGCTAGAGCCTTCAAGGGCTGTAATCTTGCTCTACATTGAGTGAGGACATGATATATTTCTGCCTCTTTACTTTCACTAGTAAAGCCAATTTACATTCCTAAATATTTATACTTTGACACTTTCTCAACAATTTTTCCATTTAGAAAACGGATTCAGTTCCTCTTCCTTTACATTCACACTTGGTTTTTTCTTCATTGATAACTAAGCCCATCTTTTGAGAAAGAACACTAAAATCATTTAATGCAATCTGCAAATTTTTTACAGAGTTTCCTTGAAATAAGATGTCATCTGCATAAATGATGGTTACAACTCCTTTGGGATATTTGTGTGAGGCTATCTTGTTCATTAACACATTAAATAACATTGGACTCAATACTCCCCCTTGGGGAGTGCCTAGTTCAAGTGCTCTTTCCTCAGACAAACATCCCTGATACCATACACAGATTCTCTTTCCATGCAAGTAGTCACCTATCCAGTGTAACAACTTTCCTGATACCCCTAGAGCAGCCAGTTCATTCATAACTACTTCACTGTGAGCTTTATCAAATGCTCCTTGTAAATCCACAAAAACTCTACATCTGTCTGCATCATTTGATAAACATTTTATAACACAGTCTGAAGTACATTTCCCTTCCAAAAAACCAAATAAATTACAAGATAGATTTTCCCCCACAATATATACAAGCCTATTTAATAATACTCTCTCCATCATCTTGGAAAAAACAAGATGTTAAAGACACCGGCCTGTATCCACCAGTTGCCTTAGGGAAAGGAATAACTATCGCTTTCTTCCATTCTGTTGGTAATCTACCCTCTGCATAGCTCATGTTGAATAAATCTAATAATGGACTATTTTCCATACCAACTAAGCAGTTCAAAATTTCATATGTCACACCATCTTCGCCTGGTGCTGTAGATTTTCCTTTTTTAACAGCATTTAATAACTCATCTTGAGTAATATCTACACATGTTACATCACAAATATTTAGAGCTGATGAAATAAATCTTTTTCTTTCATTTTGCCACTCATCTAATGCTTCTATTGTCCTGTTAGGCAGGGAGGCAACACTAGCAGCTTTAGCCCATTTGTCAACCAGTTTATTAGCTTCTTCCTCTGGATGAGGATGGCTAATAAAATTACTCCTTTTTCCTCTACTTTTGTTAATATCCTGCCATATTTCTTTTGAGATTTTTACTCTCCCCAATGTGCTGTGCAAAATCTTGCCAATATTTCTCCCTTGCCTCCTTCCTAGCCTGCCCACATATTTTGGCTATATCCATGAAGATTTCCCTATCTTCTTCTCTTCTACCATTCTTTACCCAATCTTTATGTGCTGCCCTTAACATTTGTGTCCATCCCTTCAACATTTTGTCATTGGTATAGCAGTGTTTCCTAGCCCCATGTCTCTTATCATTTATTTTTTTTGTGTTGACTTAGTTAAATATCTTTCTATCTCCCCAACTAAGTCATTATAAAAGCTATCCATACAGACTGGTGTATAATTTCTGTACCATTTCTCTATATTTTGGGTAAACACTTCTGTGTCATCCTTGTTTAGTTTCAATTTCTTACTCCTATATCTCACCTGTCTCTTCCCTAATGGTAATTGAACATACACAACAAAATGGTCACTGACTAGCTCCCTTATTATCTCACATTCTCCCTGGACTCCCTGACTGCTTATCATGCAAGCATAGTCTAACCTTCCTCCTTTAATATGAGTCACTTCCTTATTTCCTAACAAGTAAGCATCTGGGTGATCTTGTAAAAATTGCCAAAATTTTATACCATTACTATTAATTCTCCCCATTGTTTCGAGTCTTGGATGTCGAGCATTAAAATCTCTTACAGCCAAAGTTGAGTCCAAAAACATGCAATCTGGTAAGAAGTTGAGGTCAAAACAGCCTCCAGAAATATACAAATTTGCTATGTTCAATTCTCCTTCCTTCAAATATAACTTTATACAGACACTTTCTATTCCTTGTACTCTACTCGGGCTTCCAACTAGTTCTGCTGGTATGGAATTCTTAATGTATGTTGAGACCCCTCTTATACCTTCACCCGAATAGAGATGAAATCCCTTATATCCAGACAGTTTAAGCAGGTCGCCTTTCCTGTCCCCAGTCTCTTGAAGGGTAATTATATCAATACTATTTTTAAGGGTAAAGTAATGTACATCTGTCACTCTATTTCGTAGACCATTAACATTCCAGGACATTATCTTAAGGCTAGCTAGATCCAGGATTAATATTTACACATTTTATATCCTTTCCAATCAGATTCTTTAAGAAGGCCCAATCCTCCTGCACAGATTCCCATTTCCTCAAAAGTTTTTCTTTATCAGCATCTTTACACTTTACCAACACCTTTTTAAAACTTTCAGTTGTTGCTCCCTGCACTACACAATCCTCTCCTCTCCTTCCCTTTAATACTTATTTTAAGCACTGAATTTTTCAAAGGCTTGAGCTCTTCACTTTCCTCTTTCCCTTCTAATTCTACATTATTCACAGCTTTGTTTTCCCTTTCTTTATTTATCACTGTATCAAGTCTTTTCTCTATCACTTCTATTTTCTGACCTAACTTTTGCAAAAGCTGAAACATCTTAAGCACCTCTTCTCCCAGAATTTCTTGCACAGTTTTATCACTAACCTGGAGGGCTGCACCACTACTCTCACTTGCTACTTGTTTATTACTCTGTTTGTTTCTGGCATCAACAACGCTTCCGGCCGCAAGCGCAGTCCTTATCCTTCTTGAATCTTCATGCCAGGCATTCTCAGGAATCACTGTCTGTGTGTTCTCCTGCTGTCTTGTCACTGTCAGACCACAGCGTACTTCCTCAGTGTTCTCTGAATAATTCCTTTGTTGGTCACTTCTCATACGTGGCCTCATCTCGCATGCAATTGAACTAGCATTGTGAGTTTTACCACACTTACAACAACAAGGCTTCACTTTCTCTCCTGCTTTGATCTTGTCCTTACAGTTGCTAGATTCGTGCCTCTTCCCACAGAATCTACAACGTGGGTCCAGTTGACAGCTCCAGGCCTTATGTCCCCATCTGCAACACTTGAGACACATTATTGGTCCCTCCACATATAGTGCCACCTTCCTATACCCTGCTCCTGTGATGAACACTTTCTCTGGAACCTTTCCTCTCATTAGAGCAATCACCTGGCTTCTCTCTTCGCCCCTTATTAAATGTCTCTTGACCCAAACAAATCTTTCGTCATCCAATAAGTATTCTGGATCTAGTATTACAGGGTACCTGAAGATTATAACCTTTGTAAGTAGTATGTCGCTCTCCTCTGGCAAAACCATCAGTAATCCCTTGTACCCAACAGTTGTCAACATTTCCACAGCCTCCATGGTCCCCACTGTAAGATAAGGCTTGTGTGTGCCTTCTTTCAAAAGAGGCTCAAAGCTGCGATGCTCCCGTCCTAGTTGTACTGTAACGGGCCGTGTTTCCTCTTTTCAATAATTTACCATCCAGTTATTCTTTTCAATGAGTATCCTGTTTTATATACTTATCCTTCTTCAGTTCTTTACACACGTACTTACTTTATATATTCTTGCTTATATTCTTATATGTTCTTTATCTCTATATACCTTATATTCTTATATATTCTTATATAAGTAACTCTTATGCTTCTCTGCTTATGTTTTCCAAGTCAATGTTCTTTCTTTTCATTTCCTTTCATATATTATGATCTCATCCATATATTTTGTTCTAGTTATATTCTAAACCATGGATTAACCTGGGAAACCATGTCTTTGTTATTACCACACTTATTATACTTACAACGGTAGCCTGCCACCACCCAGGATTTTCTAGAATATAACATCTCTTAGTTAACTGTTAGGTAGCGAGCTTCTAGGCACGTGAGTTAGTTATTTTCTGAGAACCAATGTGGGAAAGGATAGAGTGGTGATACTCGTAGACGTAGATTACTAATTCAATATTTATTAACACAGTGATTGGATAAGATGCATCTTAGATTCACTCAGACAAAACAGAACTGCAATTTGTTTCTTAAGTCATCAAACACTTCAAGAACTTATTACCTCATTAAATACCTCCAAATACTTATTACCTCAATCGACAATTGTGGTATTGTCACTCTGCCACATGATCTTCAGTACTGGGTATACATCAGATATCACTGGACCCTCAGGTCTTACCTTACCAAGTAGCAAATTAACTCTTCACTTCTTGGTTATATCATTATACTCTCAGATTATCATTTCATGGTCACTACCAATGAATACATAGCACACTGAACAACTCCACAATTATCTCAACATACAATACCTCCTGTTAATTCACAAGGAACAACATGGCACTTTTAACTCTCATTCAGTGGTTCAATACTTAACCTGGGATACTATATTTCTGCTAGTTATCCCCCAAACAAGATACCATAATACTTAGGCCTATGTAACTGTGAGGAGTGCCCCAGGGTAATGCTGGTCTCTACAACAAATGAAGATCGCTGTTAGGGGTCGGTTGTAGACCGACACACGCTCAGGGAGTGGGCGCCTGATTTGCGGGAAACGGACTTCCCAGTTCAGTCCTGTCGAATCAACGGCATCGTCCAACCCGGTTACCGCCCCACGTTAGCCGATGAGTATTCAGCTCAGCACACTGGAGAGACGTTGGGGAAGTCACGAATGCGTAAAGGTCTAACTTCAACTATACAAAACATACGCCTGGCAACGGTTCAGACGATATCTAAATCTCTACGTTACTCGACTTAATTGGCACAGAATTCACTATGTTAACACATGAGCACTGATATTCACCAAAATTGACTAAGTTAAACTGAATTAATAGGCGGCGGGAACACACGTTAACATACCTGGAGAGACGTTGGGGAAGTCACGAATGCGTGATTCTCCCTCGTGTAGAGGTATATATGTGCACCTGCTGGGCAGCTTGGGCCTCCGTATTCATACCAGAAGGGTCGATCTTACCAACAACATAACTTCTCTATCATTTTGGATCACTGTATACTTAGTTATGAACTCCGGTGTTCTTGATCAGGGTAATTTCCTATGTCTATTCATATAATCTAATCAGAGGTTGAGCTTGCCAGGAAAAGGTGGAATATACACGTCGATAACATTAATTCTGCAAGCTCAGGCCTGAGGCGAACAAGGGCTATTCACGGGGAGGCGCTAGATCTTGGAGATTATACCAGTTGACAGAATAGTTCAGGAGATTAATGACTTTCTCAAATAGAACAACTGACACTAATCAAACTATAAACATCAGATTCTCTGATGTCGGGGCGACAAAATGATATAACTTCAGGCGCGATCAGAAACTCATGGATACCCCCACGGACGACATAAAATACGCCACTCTAGCTGGCAAACTCGACACTCACTTACTTGACACGTTCTACTAACGATAAGGACAGTTGAAGCATTCTACCCCACTCACAATGGATCTTGAATGTTCCAACTGTAAACCGACATATCTAAGTTGACTCAAAACAAGGGTGTTCTCTCTCACACTCAAATTCATTTTATAGAGAGGTTGGTTTCAGTAAGTCAGAGAAAATGGGATAACGGAGGACTGAGGTGTCTTGAAGTGATGAGAAAACGGACTCCTCAGATGGAGGACTCAAACGAAAGCCGAGTTACATGTTTTGTGGGCTTTTAAGCGTAATACGAATCATTTGATTTTGGCGCTAACTGACGTGTAAGACTGTGGTCATTACAGTACTGCCCATTTTAATTTTTCAAGGAAGGTCATCGGGCATGACTGTGGAAAAATTAATCTCTTCCTGACACGACCAACATTACCTTGTGTGTGTTCTTGTCTGCTTCCTTCAAATTCCATACTTTGCTCTGTTCTTGATCCATTCTCCACTATCTCCTTTCTGTTATTTCCATTATTATTACCACCCACACACGTTTTTTGTCCTAGATGTTTTTGTCTCTTCTCCTCTCTCACTTCTTTGCTTTCGCTGTCCTCTTGCCAGCTTGTCTCCCTCATTCTTTTAGAAATTTCTTTCTTATTCACTACCTCTTGTTGTAGCTGTATTTTCTCACTTTCGAACTTCCCTTGTGCTTCATCACTCGTATTAGACTCATCACTACTCAACTCAAGGTCTTCAAGAACTTCGTCCAATACTATCTTTTCTTTACTCTTCCATGTAGAGTTCTAAAGCGAAAATTCACTTTCCATGGGGCAATGTTGACATCCCACAACACCCAGCCAGGAGTGATGGGACCCCGAGCAGTAAGTTCCCAACACCAAAGTTGCTTGACGATACTTATCTTATCCTCAGGTCCTTATACACAAGTAGGTAAGTCTATATATCCTTCAGATAATATAATAGGCTCGAAAACATCCCAAATTTGGGAGCTAGCGCTCACAGCTGTGTTTACCAGACCAAAAAAATGGCCACTCCGTCGTACGTCGAGTAGGTCGTAAGTCGAGGAGTAGCTGTATTTAACTGGTGATAACAGAAAAAGTTATTTCTTTAGTGTTTTGTTTTTGTGTTTTAATGTTTTGTCTGTGAGTCGGTTCTCGTCTTCAACGTTTAGGTCACGAAGGAGGCTTAAATATATCTAGAAAAAAAGTTTTTGCTCCTGTGTAAATATCATAATAAATTTGCACTGTCCTCTGATTGGTCACAGCAGAAAGATTTAAATAATAAATCCCGCAAAATTGTGCCTCTCTCCCGGCAGCACGATAAGAATCCGTCGAGATCGTCGCAGTTTCGTTCTGCGTCGGTCGCGTCCACGAAATGTAAACACTATTGGACGCGTACGAAACCGGGTATGCCGATTCGGTTTTTGTTGGTCCATCGCAAGAAGTTAGGTAGTTTAGATTAGGTTAGGTAGGGTTTTCAATGTTGTTTTTTAACCCTTCATGTTGAAAGTCTAACTCACTTTGGAAGATTCATTGTTTTTGTTAGTGTAAGGAAATTAAGATCATATTTATTTATTAGAAAAAATCCAAATAAAAACTGGTAAAATTATCGTTTTGGCCGTGCAGCTATTTTCCGAAGGTCATAAAAGTTGAAAATACATCAAAAACCGTTGGAACAAGATTATTTCAACCTAATCTAACCTATTTGAGTAATCAGTTTCTCCATGTGGTACTAAACAAACAAGTGCCTTTATTATAAGTGTACGAAGATGTTATTTGACCACGATTCTGGGCCAAATAACCGTCGGCCATTTGACCGGGACCTGCGGGGATCGTATAGGATTGTAGTCGGGATGGTTGGGGGCATTAAACAAGTCATTACATTATGGTATTATTTAATTGTATAATTTCTGTTGACAAAAGGATTTAGTTTTATTTTAGATCTCTGTCAAATAAGCGGCGGTTATTGTGCCGAGTACCGGTCAAATAATCCTGCCTATAATATAATAGTTTTACAGTGTTGTGTATTATATAGCTATTGGTCACATTTCCAGGAAGCTTCAAGGACCAACAACACATCTCGGTACGACAAGTCGAGACTCGACCGTACAGACCCGTCCGGTCTCGCACACGACGCCGTTAACGGCAAACGGAGAAACGCCGCTGGGAGGTAATACCGACGTCGTCACTTCACGTCGTGTCATTGGGCGTACGAGCCGAGTGTATTAGAGTACAGGTTGTACCTCTCTAGTCCGGCATTCTGTGATCCGGAACGATTTTAGTTTGTCCAATAGGTAGATAGGCAGCTTTTTTTTTTTTTTAATCTTGATTATTATTATTATTATTATTACAGGAGTATTAAATTTTTGCCCCTCAGGCCCCAATGTGGGTCAGTGACCTATGCCCGGGTGGGCTAATCCCCGTAAAAAAACAACAACAACGACAAAGCCGGGGGAAATTAAGGTTTGTTTACATCCGGCAGCTCTCTCTCTGTGCTTGTCTATACAGAGTACAACATTTAACCCTTCAATATATATTCTAGCAGTAAATAAGTGTTGCTTTCATATTCTTAAGTAGAGTAACGACGACATGTTTTCACGTGTGCGCACTTACATACGCGCAGTTTCACATTTTTTTTACCATTGATGGTTAGCTACTTATATTGTTCCATTTATTAACATTAAATAACATTACTTCAAACAAGCATATTAATTTTTTTACATTAATTTTACTACAGCTACAATCAGGGTCTTATTTTCTTCAGTTTTATATGTAGAACCAATCTGTCACCGGTTTTGTAAGCTTTAACAAAAACAATGCCGGCAGCCGTCTCGTCTCGTCGCGTGTTTTAATATTACACGTATTAGTAATAAATTGTACTGTTAATTTTGCACACAAACATTAATTCAATAAAAACAAATTCAGAAACATTAATTAAAATATATATGAACAGTAAATAAGTGTTGCTTTCACATTCTTACATAAAGTAATGACGATACGTTTTCACGCGTGCGCACTCGCGTACGCGATCTCTGTTTTTCTTTACCATTATCGTTAGCTACTTCTATTGTTCCATTTATTAACATTACTTAAAAGAACCATATTAATTTTTCTACAGCTACAACCAGGGTCTTATTTTCTTCAGTTTTATACGTAGAACCAGTCAGTCACTGGTTTTGTAATCGACGAAAACGGTGCCGTCTCATTTCCTCGCGTTTTAATATTGAGCATATTATTAATGAATTGTATTGCTCATTTTGCACACACTAACATTAATTCAATCCAAAAGACTTTCAGTAATAAATAATAATGAATCTTTCGTACATAAGAGAAATAACGCCGTTTACACGATCGTGCACGTCGTCCGAACGTCGGCGGGCCATTCAAACCCGTCGAAATTTGAGTTTCCGCCGTCAAAAGTTTTAAATGTGTCGGGTTTTTTTTGTGCGTTCAAATAGAAAACGTCGAATTAAAAACTCGCGAAATTTGAGAAGGTACTGTACGACATTTAACCCTTCAATATGTCTTCAAAGAGACCACGAAGCAGAGAAAGTGGTGCTAGTGCTTCCAAGTGTAAACAGAAGTCACTATCTGTCCAGGAAGAGGGCGAATTTCCACGGTCGGGAAATTTCCGGCGTCCGGCACCGGTCGGGTCCCGTGGTTGCCGGACCGGAGAGGTACAACCTGTTCTTGTATTTCAGTACACTTGTACAGTAATCCTATAAAAGTGGGCATTTATGTAAATGTTTGTGCGTAAAGTCGCGTCCCATTGGCGTCGGCGGTACGCGACACTTCCAAAATATGGCCCAGATTCACGTTTTTCATCCCATACCCAATTTTGAATGTGTGTTTATTTCGTGGTTCTTTAAAGTACAGTACAGTATATTAATAACTTTAACTTTCGTTTTCAAAACATAATGTCATTGTTTATTAATTATGATACTCTATAAATGCTGTGGTACTCTAAATACTTTTTTCTACTTATATGAATCAGTTGAGTTGAGTAAACTTTTATTTGCATAGTTTTGAAGAAGACTACAGGACATAGTTTAAATTTTTACATATCAACAGTGCAGTACTTTATCTTAAGTAATATTTTCAGGCACTTTCTCCAACACTGCCTACAGTGGACCTGATGTGAACTAGAATGAAGTTGGCTGGACATAAAGTTTACTGGACCTCAAGTAGTCTGTGGTATTGTATTTAATATTGTTGTGGTACTTTGAATGTTAGGAAAGTTCTACAGGCATTCCCCAGTTTGAAAGAGTACTGTGTCTTATAAAAACCTATGGTAAATCGAATCACTATTCCTATAGACTCACATTATAAAAGCCAAGATACTTTTCTACAACGAAAACAGTTCCCCCCAAATTATGTACGGTCCCCCAAAAAGTATCGATTGAATTTTCTAGCGGTAAAATTTGAAACTCTAGATGAAATACTTTGCTGTGATCCCCAGTGCATCAGCATAAGTTGGTACAGGTACATCCGGTCACTATATGAGCAATAGCCGTAGACGGCGGGTAGCGAGGGAGTCGTCCTCGTGTGACATACGACCGTACGGTATATGCTTTACTATAACAAGAAATTCATTGAGCTATATTAATGTATGTATCGTGCCGGTTAGAAGCGAGGCCCCGACCGAGGATTACAAAAATATCGGAATATACATGAAACGGAAGAGTTTTGGAACGTCACGAGCTAGACCGAGACGGACCTCGGGGCATACGTTTCGCCACCGCGTCGTAGCGACGGTTTTATTCGTACCGAGATGCACAATGTAGTCGTCGACGACACGTCTGATTTTTGAGGAGTGACGGAGCAAATAGTAGTTGATATTAGAGTGAACAGGTACAGCAATATACAATATATTGGTCTAAATGGGATCTGCCAAATATTATCGATACGTAAATGGCGTCGGTTTAACGTCAAAATAGGATTTTAATCGGCGCGTCGCCCGTCGTTTAGCGGCGGGTAACCCATCGCGATGCCCGAGGGTTCGCTCGCCCCATTGTGCCGAGTTATTCGAGCGTTGCGCGTACCCTCGTCGCGAAGGCTAATAATAGCGCCTCTCTCCCCGTTGTGTCTTTCCGATAATTCCTCGGTTCATTTGACGTACGATCCCGGTAATGACCGGCTCGGCGTCCGTTTACGACACGCAATCCAAATTCGCGCTACGTGCGATGCGAATCCTCGGAGGATTTGCATCTTTCAAAAACACATACAGTCGTGCGCCGGTTAACATCCGATAGCATATACAGTCGGCCCTTAACATTCGCTGGGGTTAGGTAACAGAGATACCCGTGAATGTTAAAAATCCGTGTACTATTGCTACGCCCCCCCCTAAAAAATCCCTGGCCCCCCATGTCCTTATTTACCGTATATACCTGTGTGTAGTTTGAGTTTTTAAGACCAAATTATTTGGCAAAAATTGGGGGTCGACCTCTAAACGGGTAATAGTTTCGTTAGGTTGAAAAATATTTACCAGTAACTACCAGTAAACAATGGAAACGATGCACCAACACACCACCAGCTGTGAATGTCGGTACAGTTGCCAGGGCAGATCTCTTGCGAGCCCAAAGTAGCCAAATCCATGGTATGGTAGCACAGGACGATGTAAAACAAAGTATTCATTTATTAAAGTTAATTTATAGATACTGGACATAAATTTTTGTTCATTACATTTGAAACATCAATCTTTGTTAATTAAATTTGAAACAAGAGAAAATTACGATACTGGATTTTCATTAAAATTACATCACAAGTATATTTTACCTTAACTGTGACTGAATGAATATATTCTCGGAAATAAATATGGAAATGTAATATTTTTGCTGGAATGACGTACATATTATAGTGGGAAGTGGGATAAAATCACGAGGAAAGACTTTCGCTTTCTTTCGTTGTTCAAAATATTTTACCGTAATCGCTTTTCGAATGTTTTTCAGTTAAAAAACTGTTGTATTACAATAATATTCTATCCTAATTCACTTGTGATGCAGATTTTTAACAAAGTTACTGGTAAATGTTCGGCCCTGGCAGGCTGTCGCTGGGGGGGTGTGAACTTCAATGTGCAGAATATTTCTCTGGCGCGGTACGTCCGTATTTGCGAATCCGTGAATGCTAAACCCGCGTATGTGAAAGGCCGACCGTACGTCCGTGCCCCCCCCCCCCTCGAAAAAACACTTCCGTGATGCCTGCTGGACCACCACTCCAAGACCCCCCTGATGGAGACACGACGATCCTTCCCGTACTGGCTAGATGTTATGTGTTAAAGGAATATCATTCCTTAGGCTTTAGTAAGCATTTTCCTCCAGGTGTAATGTTAACCTACATCTATTGAGGATAAAATCTTTCACCTACAAATTGACAATAACACATTTGCTGTAATCGGACATATCTAGTTGCCTCAACAATTGCAACCCTAGTTGCAATTTGAAATTCTGTGTCATTACTGAGGAATAACGAAGTCTCTGGTGCACTGCACTCTAAGATTAAGAGAAAATGGACTCGGGCATCCCGAAGGGAGAGAAAACGGACTTCCACGACGGGAGACTCGAGCACTAACACGTGCCACTCATACCGAGAGACTTGACAAGTTTTACCGACCATTAGTGATGTACGTTATCTAGTGAATTTAGTCAATATTGTACAGTATAAGTATACTGCAATTACAGCGGTCCCTCGGTTAACAATGGACCCGAGTGCAAACCCTTACTGTACGTGTACTAAACGATTACGGTACTTAAATTGTTATGTCTATGGCAAATATAGATTGTTTACACAGATATTCAAATACTATCTTACAAGTTATATTCACCCAGGTCGTTTGGGTGGCAAATTATGAGAAGAGCTTAGTCACTCTTAAGTAATGATAAATAAACACTCGGGCCTTCAGCGCCAACTGTCAAATCTTATCTCAAATAAATAAAGACATTGTCACCTCACTTCCCCCCCCTGCTCGCTGGCTACCTCCCTCCTTGTGTTCCCAGACAAAACATTGGTGATAACTTTATGCTTTAAGGTGTTTATTTTATATAATATCTCAGACTAAAGTTAGGGGATTACAATTTGCATAGCTGGAATCCTTGCAAGACAGCCAATAATTTGAATATAAACATTATATATATACTGTATTTTGTTGAAGATATAAAAATTGTAGTACATTTTATAATATAAAGTTTTTCAACTGTATTTTTGGGTAGATTTATATCAATTTCTTCATCCATTTACATGCAGACACCACAATAAAAGAAACGTAAAAGAAATAAACGACCTCGGTGCAAAGCCGGAGCATTGTTGTACTAATTTGATTACGGTACAAAAATTGTTATGTCCGGTGCAAATTACAGCATGTTTATATTCAAATTAATCAGTATGTTACAAGAATCCCAGCAATGTTAATTATATTGTACCAGGTCATTTCACTGGCATTTTAAAATGAGAGAAGCTTAGTAGGACTGTTAAATAAACTCACAGAGACCTTCGGCTCAAACTGTCAAACATCTCCTCTTAACTCTCTCCCCCATCTGTTGAGCCAGGGTTTTAGGCTTACAGTTTTTATCTTACATAATATTTCAGACTAAAGTTAGGAGATTATAATTTGCATTGCTGGAATCCTTGCAAGACAGCCAATAATTTGAATGTTAACGTCATATATTTTGCTCGAGAGATAAAAATTGTTGTACGTTAGTGTACAGTACTGTAGTACATTTTATAATATAAAGTTTTTGAACTGTATTTTTGGGTAGATTTACATCAATTTCTTCATTTATTTTCATGCACACAGCATACTAAAAGAAATAATTGACCTTAGTGCAAAGCTGGAGTTTTGTTGTACTAATTTGATTTGGGTACTAAAATTGTTATGTCTAGTGGAAATTATAGCATGTTTATATACAAATTAATCAGTATGTTACAAGAATCCCAAGAATGTTAATTATATTCACCCGGGTCATTTCCCGGCCGGGAAAAAATGCGCCACAGACCCGGGCGCCAACCGTCGGTGTCGCCGGGCTTTATCTTAAGTAATATCACAGACAAAAGTTAGAATTTAATTTGCATTGCTAAAATCGTTACAAGACGGCTAATAATTTTAACATAAACGTTGTATATTTTGCACAAGAGATAAAAATTTGTAGCCCTTTACAACTAAAATTTGTATGTGAACTGTAGCATGTTTATATTCAAAGTAATCACAATTTTCTAAGAATTCCAGCAATGTTAATTATATTCTTCCAAGTCAGTTTAGTGATATTTCATAAGAGAAAAACTGAAAGTCACTGTTAAGGACAGATAAATAAATAAGCTCTAGACCTTGGCATCAACTGTCAAACCGATAACCCTCCTCCCCATCTTGCCGCGAATCCGATCAAAGTGGCGGGCCGACTTGCGTCTAAGTAATTACTAGCGCGTGGGATTTCGTCGTTTCTCTTGTTCATGATGTTTTATGAGAGATGGGCAGTGCATTTGGGTATAATTATAGGTCTTTGAAGTATTTATGTAGTCTAAGGTACCAAATAGAGTTATCATTGAAACCGCTTTGGTAGATTGGGAATTTGGTTTGGCTTCTTAGCTCTCTACGAATCGCCTCGCGTCACCAGCATCGCGGAACCGGTAACAATTTCATCATGTCGGCAACAATAGCCGACAAATACGGTCAGGTCGTAATCCGTTTACTACGTTGGCCGTAAGTGGTGGCGTTTTGCATACGCGTATCCGTCGGCAAGAGCACGCCGGCGATCACGTCCGCGGATCTTGGTTTCCTTTCGAATTCAGCCGTATTATGGTGTCAGTCCGTCGTCGTTCTGAAATGCCGTTCACGTAGTCTACGTGGTAAAATGTCTTGCATTTTCTAGCAATAGACTAGTTACGATCGTAGATTAGTTCCATCACGTAGGGTATCGTCGCGCCGTCGGCCCGGGACACACCTCCGGCCACTCGACACTCTGCTTACCGGTACACGACACAAATTAAAAATGATCAACACGATATTTTACGAGGGCATTATGATTGATTTATAATACCCTATGCAATGGTTGTATAGATGTAGTGCAGTATAATTATTAAATGCAGGCAGCATTCACATCACAAACTTAACCCACAGAAGAAGGCGCCTCGGGCAACGGCAGCAGTCGGCAGCGGAAGCGCGATCCGGGAGAAGGACACGAAGAACGACCGTAGATCGTCGCTCCGGAGACGGGTCGGCGAGTGCCGCTCTCCGACGCGAGACGATCGTCGAGAATAACCTACGTGTTTTTCTATTTTTATGGATGCTATTTTAAGGATAACTAAAGCTCAGTCAACGGTTATTTTAGCTTAAGGTCATATTATGCGTGTATTTGTAATGTACAGTATTTCATTAAGTAAGAATGCTAAAACTTGCCCGGCGGTCGACCCCCAAAACAACTGCGGCGACCCGCTCCGGCACTCGAGAAGACGGAAGCTCCGAGTACACGACGTTAAAGATTAACGGATAGTTTGACGACTATACCACCCCTTCATCCACATAGCACCCCTTGTTCCCTCTACCTCCAGCTAAATGTATCCCTCCCTCCACTTACCACTCTTCCTTTCCTCATCTATTATCTTTCCCTTCCACCCCTCTATCCCACCATCTGTCCCCCCTCCCTTTCTTCACGTACCATTCTTCCTTTCCTTATCTATTATCCTTCCCTTCCACCCCTCTATCCCTTCCCTCCACATACCACCTTTCTCTCCTAGCACCTGTCGTTCCTTTTTTGTGTTTTATTTAATAAGTTTTATAGTATATGATGGTCACCTTATTAATAATGTACCATTTTGTGTGATTACAATTCCACTACACACACTTAGTCGAAGTGACCAGTTATTAGTGTTGATATTAATGGGATAAATATTAGATAAGTTTATTGGAGTTTGCTATAAAATATGTGACTATAATTATAAATTGTGAGTGTGAAGAAGGGTTTATAAGTTGTATATATGTCAATTAGAGGAACAAATAATTTGCTAACCACACCCTAGTCCTTCAATGGAAAACGCATCGAAATGCGCAGCGGCAAATGCATTCGGCGGGAGAATAATGCGGCGACACGCGTAGAATACTCGTACGCCACTCTCGGGCACGTACGTTTCCATTTACTAAAGTTAGGTGGGTTTGTTTGGGTGGCGTGGGACCCAGAGGGCATCGGCAGGCGGTCGCGTCCGGCGGTTGCCGTGCGAGAAATTGGGAGGACGGGCTTTCACGTTGCAGAAATTAAGGAACGGCATCTTCCGGCGGAACCACAGCCCGCGATTAAAGGAACGCTCGGGTTTGACGCCCACGGACCGAGCGCGCGGCTCCTCCGCCGTACATTTCGTCGTCGGTAACAAGAGTAGTCGATTGAAGTCCCCTCTTTTGCCTGGGTGGATGTGTGTGTGCTAACCGTTTTAGGCAAGTGAATGTTTGGTACAGCAGATTTGGGGATTCATTGTAGGGTAGACTTGCCATACAGTGCAGTGTTTTAATTGGTATTATATTGCGGCGATCGGCGAGCACGGAGACCGAAGCCTCACTCGACCGTGTCTCGGGAGGCGTGGGGTTTGGTCCGAGGCCACTCGCAGTCATCGTCGAGGGTATAGTCCGGAGCGCCGTTCGACGTGACGTCTCGTCGAAATTCCGGAGCGGTCTTCTCGTCGCGGGGCGCGCCGGAGGTCGACGCTACGACGTTCCCGGAGGGGTCGTCGTCGTCGTCGTCGGGTATTTGACGTGCATCCGGAGTAGAACGAGGGCACGCGTCGAACCGTCGAAAGTGCGCAAGAAATGAGATCGCGTAAATAACGGCAGATTAATTTCGTCGACACTCGTACGTATAAGAGTGCAAAGTAAATAAATAATACGTATTTTTTTTATGGGAATTAGCCCACCCGGGCACGGGTCACCGACCCACATCGGGGCGAAAATGTAATAATAATAATAATAATTGTTGAAGTTACAGTGTTCATTTTTGGTAGATATCAACGAAATATGATGCGAGAGGCTCAGACGACGACACAAACGACGACGCTCTCTCCGGTATATTTTCGGGACCGTCCGTAAAAACGAAACCAAAACACGCGTGCGCATTCAAAGTGGCGCATTATTGCACAAGTAAAATAAAACATATTGCCATAAATATGGGGTAACCTAGTTTATATGTAACAATAATACTGAAGAACCTTAAAGAAATACAAAATGGAAAAAAAAATCAAAAGTGAGGAACAATAGATTTATGTTGTGTTGTAAGAGAAACAATCGAGACAGAGAGTCAGACGAGCGACCCGGGACTCGGTCACAATTTTAGGGATGCCACGTAGCAGGAAGATCTACCACGGACGACACATTACGCTTCCAATATTGTCTGCGGAGGTGGTATCTCCCCGTTTGGTGGCTGCCTAAGTATGTAAGATTTTCCAATGGAAAGTGTATGTTTGGCAAATGTATCCAGGTCTTTAGAGAATGTACTCAGATATTTGGGTTAGGTGTCAAGGGTTCATGTATAATTTGCATGCCTAATTGACTATGTATATTTTTTAACCTTAATTTTTCATTTGCAGTCAGAAACGTCATTTTTGTGCGGACCGGCGACTCGACGGACCCCGGCCGAGGACGCCGCTCGAACCGCGGGTGAGAATGTCGGACGACGCCGTATTGTAATGTTTATATCGCAGTGTACGGTATTTACTTAATGGTTCTCTGAAGAATAGGAATGCGTATGTGGCGTGCCTCGGCGTCTCCGTAGGAATTGCGTAGAGTAAGTGGAAGGTTTTTAAGGGAGACGAGAATTTATTAAGCGGCGCGTCGTCGACGAAATATCGAAGGAAGTTTTGACCGGTTACCGAGAGGAAATAAGACGGGAATTTACGAGTAAAAGAGTAGTAGAACGTAAAGATAACGAGGGAGAAATGAAAATGCGACCGACGACGAGACTCGGGTGCCATCGAAAATGCGTAGAGGGACGGACATTACAAGTGTTATAATGAGAGTACTTAATTTAGCATAGAGATATAGAATTGAAGGTGTCATATCTGGTCTAAAAGTGTTGGATACAATATGAAAAGTATTTTTAAAAAATGGGAGTTTAAGCCAAGGGTTAGGGTGCTGCTGGCACTTCCCCCTCCCTTCCTATTGGGATAAATCGAGAAACAAGATGAATTCTCCCCACCCCCTCCTCCACAAAGGGGAGACCAGATGGACGTCACCTGGGTGTAAGGGTTAAGAATGTAGTAGCTTGTAATGGAGGATGAGGTATATGTATTTATGTCCTATGTTTTATACTGTATTGCAAGTAGGCGTTATTGTATGCACATTGCGGGTCATAATAGGAACGCGGCACGCCGGAGGCGGGTACACGGGACGATCCCTCGGAACAGAAGCCGAAAGTTCGTGGCGTGGGTATATCCACTTCCCTTAAAAGTGTAATTAGGGATCCTCCTCAGACACATTGCACCATTTGAACGCAGACGTAAGATTATCCTCATCGCCGTACACGTCCCGAGGAGACGAGGCGTATCGAGTTTACGCGGATGCATACGAGACGTTTCCTTTCGAGTACAGGTAGTTCTGCTATAATGCGATAGTTGTGTTCTTGTAAAACATCGTGTTATAGAAATTCGTGTAATAGAAATGACAGGGCTTATGGAGAAAATAGGGTTAGGTGCAGATTACTCCAAATCGACAAAAATTTCGTAGTACAGTCTAAATAAATGTTACATTGATATCTAATATTGAAATCATACAGTAAATGTTACACTTGACCTTGAAAAAATATGAATATAACTTGATGGGGGAGAAGATTGATGTTGAGGAGTCATGAAACATCAAGCTTTTCTTCGAGTGTTATAGCCTTTCTTTTATGATCACCAGAGTGCTTCCCAGAGATATTCTTCTTTTCCATAGTCACAAAATTGGAGAAACAGTAATCACCGAGGACACTTAAAAATTTCACACGTGTTTCAAACAAAGTGTGGAGTAAACAGAGCGCGCGGGTCTAAAACGCTATGTATTTTGTTTTTCTCTTATTTAAAATTTTACATATACTGTAGAGGTATACTGTATACATAAATATTACATAAATTATTTGTGCAATTCTTCACAAACAAAACACATAAATCAATTGAACTTGCGATGTCGAACGTGAACTGTAAACACTGCATAACCCTGCGCCAAGCCACAATGTACAGTACACTTTAAACGCTACTTATTTTGTTTTTCTCTTTTATTTAAATTTTTACAATTTACATATTCATATTATGCTAGAGCGCCCACAAAACACGAGAAACGTTCGAGTCCCCCAGTAGAGATGTCCGTTCTCTATCCACTCGAGGATGTGTCGGTCGTCCGTTTTCTTTTTGTGTACTCGCTCAGGGACTCGAGTATTTCTGTTTATAACACAGGATGATAAGGGAATTTGAATTTATTTGTTGATTTATTTATTTATAATATACTGTAATATATTAAATATGCTGCAAGTATTTTCTTTAATTTATATACTTTTTTCTGGAAAAAGGGAGGCTACCATTATACCCGGTAATGTACATTTATGGCGATCGTTAAGGACCAAACTCCGAATCCGTGACGTGACTTCCGTTCATCATTTATGTCCTAAATTTACCAATGTAGGTAGTTTCAAGAATTAACGCAGTCATTTACCGAATATTCTTTGCCAAAAAATAAATTTCAAATGAATTATTTATAGGAGATAAGTATTATGATCAGTAAATATACCGATATGCATTACCGACCACAAGGACGGCTAAAAATAGGCACAGACGGTCACAGTCGAGGTCACTTTCCCTTTCTTGTCACTGTAGGACCTTGTGAGTGGTTTACTGTATACATAAATATTACATAAATTATTTCTGCAATTCTTCACAAACAAAACACAAAAATCAATTGAATATGCGAAGTCGAACGTGAACCGTAAACACTGTG
>NW_024712778.1:0-8481 GCF_018991925.1 Homarus americanus
TAACAAAGCCCCCCTGATCGAATAATACAAAGTCCAGTGATCAAGTATAACAATGTCCCCTGATCGAGTATAACAAAGTCCCCTGGTCGAGTATAACAAAGGCCCTTGATGGAGTATAACAAAGACCCTGATGGAGTATAACAAAGACCCCTGATCAAGGAAAACAAAGCCCCGTGATCGAGTATAACAAAGTCCCCTTATCGAGTATAACAATGTCCCCTTGTCGAGTATAACAAATTCCCCTGATCGAGTATAACAAAGTCCTTTGGTCGAGTATAACCAAGGCCCCTGATCGAGTATAACAAAGGCCCCCTGTTGAGTGTAATAAAGCCTCCTGATCGAGTATAACAAAGTCCCCTTATCGAGCATTACAAAGGCCCCTGGTCGAGCATAACAAAGCCCCCCTGATCGAATAATGCAAAGTCTCCTGATCAAGTATAACAAAGTCCCCTGACCGAGTATAACAAAGACCCTGATGGAGTATAACAAAGGCCCCTAATGGAGTATAACAACGACCCTGATGGAGTATAACAAAGTCCCCTGATCGAGGAAAACAAAGCCCTCTGATCGAGTATAACAAAGTCCCCTGATTGAGTATAACAAAGCACCCTGGTGGAGAATAACAAAGCCCCCTGATCGAGTATAACAAAGTCCCCTGATCGAGTATAACAAAGTCCCCTGATCGAGTATAATAAAGCCCCCTTACCGAGTATAACAAAGTCCCCGGATAGAGTATATCAAACCCCCTGGTCGAGTATAATAAAGGCCCTGATCGAGTATAACAAAGTCTCATGATCGAGTATAACAAATTCCCCTGGTTCGAGTATAACAAAGTCCCCTGGTTGACCAAAACAAAGGTCCCTGTTCGAGTATAACAATTCCCTGATTGAATATAACAATGGCCCATAATTGAGTATAACAAAGTCCCCTGGTTGAGTATAACAAAGTCCCCTAATCGAATATAACAAAGCCCCCTTATCGAGTATAACAAAGGCCACTGGTCGAGCATAACAAAGGACCCTGATCGAGTATAACAAAGCCCAATCATCGATATAACAAAGTCCCCTGATCGAGTATAACAAAGGCCCCTGATCGAGTATAACAAAGCCCCCCGTTGAGTATAACAAAGCCTCTTGATCGAGTATAACATATCACCTGATCGTGTATAACAAAGTTCCCTGGTCAAGTATAGTAATGTCCCTCATCGAGTATAACAACCCCCCTGATCGAGTATAACAAAGTCCCCTGGTCGAGTATAACAAAGTCCACAGATCGAGTATAACAAAGTCCTCTGATCGAGTATAAAAAAGTCCCCTGATCGTGTATAACAAAGTCCCCTCGTCGAGTATAACAAAGTCCCATGGTCGAGTATAACAAAGTCACCTTATCGAGTATAACAAAGCCTCCTGATCGAGTATAACAAAGTCCCCTGATCGAGTATAACACATTCCCTGATCGAGAATAACATATCCCCTGATCGTGTATAACAAAGTTCCCTGGTCGAGTATAACAAAACCCCTGATCGAGTATAATAAAGGCCCCTCATTGAGTATAACAAAGTCCTCTGATCAAATATAAAAAAGTCCCCTGATCGAGTAAAACAAAGTCCCCTGATAGTGTATAACAAAGTCCTATAATCGAGTATAACAAAGGCCACTGGTCAAGCATAACAAAGGACCCATGTCGAGCATAACAAAGTCCCCTGATCGAGTATAACAAAGCCCAATCATCGAGTATAACAAAGTCCCTTGATCGAGTATAACAAATTCCCTGATTGAGTATATCAAAGCCCCCTCATCGAGTATAACAAAGTCCCCTGATCGAGTATAACATAAGTCGCCTGTTCGAGTATAACAAAGGCCCCTGATCGAGTATAACAAAGTCCCCAAATCGAGTATAACAAAGTCCCCTGGTCGAATATAATAAAGGCCCCTGATCTAGTATAGCAAAGTCCCCTGATCTAGTATAACAAAGTTCCCTGGTCGAGTATAACAAAGTCCCCTGGTCGAGTATAACCAAGGCCCCTGATCGATAATAACAAAGTCCTCTGATCGAATATAACAAAGTCCCCTTATCGAGCATAACAAAGGCCCCTGGTCGAGCATAACTAACCCCCCCTAATCGAATAATACAAAGTCCTCTGATCGAGCATAACAAAGTCCCCTGATAGAGTATAACAAAGTCCCCCGATCGAGTATAACAAAGTCCTCTGATCGAGTATAACAAAGTCCCTGAATTAAAATTATAACAAAGCCCCTGATCGAGTATATCAAAAGCCCCCTGATTGAGTATAAGCAAGTCAATCATCGAGTATTATAACAAGAGTCCCCCTGATGGGTATAACAAGTCCCTGATCGAGAGTATATCAATGCCCCTGATCAGGTATAACAAAGATCCAATCATCGAGGTATAACAAAAGTCCTCTGGTCGGGAGTATAACAAAAGTCTCTCGTCAGAAATAACGCAAAGGCCCTGATTAGCGATATAACAAAGTCTTGATGGGTACTAACAAAGACCCTAGTCAAGGAAAACAAAGTCCTCTGTTCGAGTATAACAAAGTCCTCTGGTAACAAAGTCCCCTGGTCGAGTATAACAAAAACCCCTGATGGAGTATAACAAAGAACCTGATGGAGTATAACAAAGACCCCTGATCAAGGAAAACAAAGCCCCCTGATCGAGTATAACAAAGTCCCCTCATCGAGTATAACACATCCCCTGATCAAGTATAACATATCCCCTGTTCGTGTATAACAAAGTTCCCTGGTCGAGTATAGTAATGTCCTCTAATCGTGTATAACAAAGCCCCCTGATCGAGTATAACAAAGTCCCCTTATCGAGCATAACAAAGGCCCCTGGTCGAGCATAACAAAGCCCCCCTGATCGAATATTACAAAGTACCCTAATCACGTATAACAAAGTCCCCTGATTGAGTATAACAAAGTCCCCTGGTCGAGTATAACACAGGCCCCCTGATGGAGTATAACAAAGACCATGATGGAGTATAACAAAGTCCCCTGATCGAGGAAAACAAAGCCCCCTGATCGAGTATAACAAATGCCGCTCATCGAGTATAACAAAGTCCCCTATTCGAATATAACAAAGCCCCCTGATCGAGTATAACAAAGTCCCTGGTTGAATATAACAATGGCCCATGATTGAGTATAACAAAGGCCCCTCATCGAGTATAACAAAGGCCCCTCATCGAGTCTAACAAAGTCCCCTAATCGATTATGACAAAGGCCCTTGATCGAGTAAAACAAAGCCCAATCATCGAGTATAACAAAGTCCCCTAATCGAGTATAACAAAGTCCCCTGGTCGAGGAAAACAAAGCTTTCTGATCGAGTATAACAAAGTCCCCTGATTGAGTATAACAAAGTCCCCTGGTCGAGTATAACAAAGTCCACAGATCGAGTATAACAAAGTCCTCTGATCGAGTATAAAAAAGTCCCCTGATCGTGTATAACAAAGTCCCCTATTCGAATATAACAAAGCCCCCTGGTCGAGTATAACAAAGTCCCCTGATCGAGTATATCAAAGCCCCCTGATCGAGTATAAGAAAGTCCCCTGATCGAGTATAACTAAGTCCTCTGGTCGAGCATAACAAAGGCACCTGATCGAGTATAACAAAGTACCCTGATCGAATATAAGAAAGTCCCCTTATCGAGCATAAGAAAGGCCCCTGGTCGAGTATAACAAAGCCCCCCTGATCTAATATTGCAAAGTCCAGTGATCAAGTACAACAAAGTCCCCTGATCGAGTATAACAAAGTCCCCTGGTCGAGTATAACAAAGTCCTTTGGTCGAGTATAACCAAGGCCCCTGATCGAGCATAACAAAGTCCCCTTATCGAGTATAACAAAGTCCCCTGGTCGAGTATTACAAATTCCCTTGATCGAGTATAACAAAGTCCCCTGGTCGAGTATAACAAAGTCCCCTGGTCGAGTATAACCAAGGCCCCTGATCGAGAATAACATAGTCCTCTGATCGAATATAACAAAGTCCTCTTATCGAGCATAACAAAGGCCCCTGGTCGAGCATAACAAACCCCCCTGATCGAATAATACAAAGTCCTCTGATCGAGTATAACAAAGTCCCCTGATAGAGTATAACAAAGTCCCCCGATCGAGTATAACAAAGTCTTCTGATCGAGTATAACAAAGTTCCCTGGTCGAGTATAACAAATTCCCCTGATCTAGTATAACAAAGTCCCCTGATCGTGTATAACAATGTCCCCTGGTCGAGTAAAACAAAGTCCCCTGATCGAGAATAACAAAGGCCCCTGATCGAGTATAACAAAGTCCCCTTATCGAGCATAACAAAGGCCCCTGGTCGAGTATAACAAAGCCCCCCTGATCGAATAATACAAAGTCCAGTGATCAAGTATAACAATGTCCCCTGATCGAGTATAACAAAGTCCCCTGGTCGAGTATAACAAAGGCCCTTGATGGAGTATAACAAAGACCCTGATCGACATATCCGAGCTAGATCGAGTATAAGAAAGTCCCCTGATCGAGTATAACTAAGTCCTCTGGTCGAGCATAACAAAGGCCCCTGATCGAGTATAACAAAGTACCCTGATCGAATATAACAAAGTCCCCTTATCGAGCATAAGAAAGGCCCCTGGTCGAGTATAACAAAGCCCCCCTGATCTAATATTGCAAAGTCCAGTGATCAAGTACAACAAAGGCCCCTGATCGAGTATAACAAAGTACCCTGATCGAATATAACAAAGTCCCCTTATCGAGCATAAGAAAGGCCCCTGGTCGAGTATAACAAAGCCCCCCTGATCTAATATTGCAAAGTCCAGTGATCAAGTACAACAAAGTCCCCTGATCGAGTATAACAAAGTTCCCTGGTCGAGTATAACAAAGTCCTTTGGTCGAGTATAACCAAGGCCCCTGATCGAGCATAACAAAGTCCCCTTATCGAGTATAACAAAGTCCCCTGGTCGAGTATTACAAATTCCCTTGATCGAGTATAACAAAGTCCCCTGGTCGAAGTATAACAAAGTCCCCTGGTCGAGAGTATAACCAAAGGCCCTAGTCGAGAAATAACATAGTCCTCTGATCGAATATAACAAAAGTCCTCTTATCGCGAGCATAACAAGGCCCCTGGTCGAGCCTCAACAAACCCCTAATCCCGAATAATACAAAGGTCACTCTGATCGGTACAAGAATCCCTGATAAGTATAACAAATTCCCCGATCGGAGTATAACCACAAAGGTCCTCTGATGCGGCGAGGTATAAACAAAAGTCCCTGGTCAGAGTATAACAAATTCCCTGATCTAGTATAACAAAAGTCCCCTGATCGTACGCAACGAAGTCCCCTGGTCAGGTAAAGCAAAGTCCCTGATCGAGAATAACAAAAGGCCCTGATCCGGGTATAACAAAGTCCCCTTATCGGGCATAACAAAGGCCCGGTCGAGTATAGCAAAAGCCCCTGATCCAGATAATACAGAGTCCAGTGATCAAGTATAACAATGTCCCCTGATCGAGTATAACAAAGTCCCTGGTCGAGTATAACAAAGGCCCTTGATGGAGTATAACAAAGACCCTGATGGAGTATAACAAAGACCCCTGATCAAGGAAAACAAAGCCCCGTGATCGAGTATAACAAAGTCCCATTATCGAGTATAACAATGTCCCCTTGTCGAGTATAACAAATTCCCCTGATCGAGTATAACAAAGTCCTTTGGTCGAGTATAACCAAGGCCCCTGATCGAGTATAACAAAGGCCCCCTGTTGAGTGTAAAAAAGCCTCCTGATCGAGTATAACAAAGTCCCCTTATCGAGCATTACAAAGGCCCCTGGTCGAGCATAACAAAGCCCCCCTGATCGAATAATGCAAAGTCTCCTGATCAAGTATAACAAAGTCCCCTGACCGAGTATAACAAAGACCCTGATGGAGTATAACAAAGGCCCCTAATGGAGTATAACAAAGACCCTGATGGAGTATAACAAAGTCCCCTGATCGAGGAAAACAAAGCCCTCTGATCGAGTATAACAAAGTCCCCTGATTGAGTATAACAAAGCACCCTGGTGGAGAATAACAAAGCCCCCTTATCGAGTATAACAAAGTCCCCTGATCGAGCATAACAAAGTCCCCTGATCGAGTATAATAAAGCCCCCTTACCGAGTATAACAAAGTCCCCGGATAGAGTATATCGAACCTCCTGGTCGAGTATAATAAAGGCCCTGATCGAGTATAACAAAGTCTCATGATCGAGTATAACAAATTCCCCTGGTTCGAGTATAACAAAGTCCCCTGGTTGACCAAAACAAAGGTCCCTGTTCGAGTATAACAATTCCCTGATTGAATATAACAATGGCCCATAATTGAGTATAACAAAGTCCCCTGGTCGAGTATAACAAAGTTCCCTAATCGAATATAACAAAGCCCCCTGATCGAATATAACAAAGGCCACTGGTCGAGCATAACAAAGGACCCTGATCGAGTATAACAAAGCCCAATCATCGATATATAGCAGGAATTACAATCCAGGTATAACAAAAGGCCCTGATCAGAGTATATAAAGCCCCCGTTGGTATAACCGAAGCCTCCTGATCGAGTATAACATATCACCTGATCGTGTATAACAAAGTTCCCTGGTCAAGTATAGTAATGTCCTTCATCGAGTATAACAACCCCCCTGATCGAGTATAACAAAGTCCCCTGGTCGAGTATAACAAAGTCCACAGATCGAGTATAACAAAGTCCTCTGATCGAGTATTAAAAAGTCCCCTGATCGTGTATAACAAAGTCCCCTCGTCGAGTATAACAAAGTCCCATGGTCGAGTATAACAAAGTCACCTTATCGAGTATAACAAAGCCTCCTGATCGAGTATAACAAAGTCCCCTGATCGAGTATAACACATTCCCTGATCGAGAATAACATATCCCCTGATCGTGTATAACAAAGTTCCCTGGTCGAGTATAACAAAACCCCTGATCGAGTATAATAAAGGCCCCTCATTGAGTATAACAAAGTCCTCTGATCAAATATAAAAAAGTCCCCTGATCGAGTAAAACAAAGTCCCCTGATAGTGTATAACAAAGTCCTATAATCGAGTATAACAAAGGCCACTGGTCAAGCATAACAAAGGACCCATGTCGAGCATAACAAAGGACCCATGTCGAGCATAACAAAGTCCCCTGATCGAGTATAACAAAGCCCAATCATCGAGTATTACAAAGTCCCTTGATCGAGTATAACAAATTCCCCTGATTGAGTATATCAAAGCCCCCTCATCGAGTATAACAAAGTCCCCTGATCGAGTATAACATAAGTCGCCTGTTCGAGTATAACAAAGGCCCCTGATCGAGTATAACAAAGTCCCCAAATCGAGTATAACAAAGTCCCATGGTCAAATATAATAAAGGCCCCTGATCTAGTATAGCAAAGTCCCCTGATCTAGTATAACAAAGTCCCCTGGTCGAGTATAACAAAGTCCCCTGGTCGAGTATAACCAAGGCCCCTGATCGATAATAACAAAGTCCTCTGATCGAATATAACAAAGTCCCCTTATCGAGCATAACAAAGGCCCCTGGTCGAGCATAACAAACCCCCCCTAATCGAATAATACAAAGTCCTCTGATCGAGCATAACAAAGTCCCCTGATAGAGTATAACAAAGTCCCCCGATCGAGTATAACAAAGTCCTCTGATCGAGTATAACAAAGTCCCCTGGTCGAGTATAACAAATTCCCCTGATCTAGTATAACAAAGTCCCCTAATCGTGTATAACAAAGTCCCCTGGTCGAGTAAAACAAAGTCCCCTTATCGAGAATAACAAAGGCCCCCTGATCGAGTATAACAAAGTCCCCTTATCGAGCATAACAAAGGCCTCTGGTCGAGTATAACAAAGTCCCCTGGTCGAGTATAACCAAGGCCCCTGATCGAGAATAACATAGTCCTCTGATCGAATATAACAAAGTCCTCTTATCGAGCATAACAAAGGCCCCTGGTCGAGCATAACAAACCCCCCCTGATCGAATAATACAAAGTCCTCTGATCGAGTATAACAAAGTCCTCTGATAGAGTATAACAAAGTCCCCCGATCGAGTATAACAAAGTCCTCTGATCGAGTATACCAAAGTCCCCTGGTCGAGTATAACAAATTCCACTGATCTAGTATAACAAAGTCCCCTGATCGTGTATAACAAAGTCCCCTGGTCGAGTAAAACAAAGTCCCCTGATCGAGAATAACAAAGGCCCCTGATCGAGTATAACAAAGTCCCCTTATCGAGCATAACAAAGCCCCTGGTCGAGTATAACAAAGCCCCCCTGATCGAATATTACAAAGTCCAGTGATCAAGTATAACAATGTCCCCTGATCGAGTATAACAAAGTCCCCTGGTCGAGTATAACAAAGGCCCTTGATGGAGTATAACAAAGACCCTAATGGAGTATAACAAAGACCCCTGATCAAGGAAAACAAAGCCCCGTGATCGAGTATAACAAAGTCCCCTTATCGAGTATAA
>NW_024712779.1:0-75445 GCF_018991925.1 Homarus americanus
ATCAGTATGCCCGTTCTGATTTACGTATTGCTGTCGTGCTCTGGCGTGGTCGTTAAGGCTCTACTCTGGCGTGGTCGTTAAGGCTCTCTCTGGCGTGGTCGTTAAGGCTACTCTGGCGTGGTCGTTAAGGCCCTCTCTGGCGTGGTCGTTGGGCTCTACTCTGGCGTGGTCGTTAAGGCTCTACTCTGGCGTGGTCGTTAAGGCTCTACTCTGGCGTGGTCGTTGGCTCTTTCTCTGGCGTGGTCGGTAAGGCTCTCTTGGCGTGGTCGTTAAGGCTCTACTCGCGTGGTCGTTAGGCTCTACTCTGGCGTGGTCGTTAAGGCTCTCTACTCTGGCGTGGTCGGTAGGCTCTACTCTGGCGTGGTCGTTAGGCTCTACTCTGGCGTGGTCGTTAGGCTCTACTCTCGCGTGGTCGTTAAGGCTCTCTCTTGGGTGGTCGTTAAGGCTCTACTCTCGCGTAGTCGTTAAGGCTCTACTCTTGGGTGGTCGTTAAGGCTCTACTCTGGCGTGGTCGTTAAGGCTCTCTGGCGTGGTCGTCATGATAAAAATAATAACAACTATGTTAGTTGTTTGTATAACTTACTTGTGTTCTTCAGGTGATAAACACCGAACTGTGTTATAATGACTCATTGGCCAGATCTTAAGGTACACAGACCTGAACTGTGTTATAATGTCTCATTACAGCCAGACCATAAGTGTACTGGGCCTGAACTGTGTTATAATGTCTCATTACTTCCAGACCATAGGTGCACAGACCTGAACTGTTATAATGTCTCTTACAGCCATAAATTGTCACAGGCCTGAACTGTGTTATAATGTCTCATTACAGCCAGGCCATGGTGTGCACAGACCTGAACTGTGTTGTGACTCATTACAGCCGGCAAGTGTACACAGACCTGAACTGTGTTATAATGACTCATTAGCCAGACCATAAGTAAACACAGGCCTGAACTGTGTTATGTGACTATTACAGCAGGCCAAGGCCACAGGCCTGAACTATGTTATAATGTCTCATTACAGCCAAGACCATAAGTGGCACAGACCTGAACTGTGTTATAATGACTCATTTAGCCAGACCATAGAGTGTACACAGGCCTGAACTGTGTTATAATTACTCATTACAGCCAGACCATAAGTGTACACAGACCTGAACTGTGTTATAATTACTCATTCAAGCTAGATCATAAGTAAACACAGACCTGAACTGTGTTATAATGATATTTAGCCAGACCATAAGTGTACACGGCCTGAACTGTGTTATAATGACTCAGTACAGCCAAGACCATAAGTGCACAGACCTACCAGACTGTGTATAATGACTCATTACAGCCAGACCATAAGTGTACACAGACCTGAACTTTGTGTTACATGACTCATTACAGCCAAGACCATAATTGCACAGGCCTGAACTGTGTTATCTTCAGCTCATTGGCCAGACCATAAGTGTACACAGACCTGAACTGTGTTATAATGACTCATTACAGCCAGACCATAAGTGTACACAGACCTGAACTGTGTTATAATCGCATTACAGCCAAGACCATAAGTGTACACAGACCTGAACTGTGTTATAATAACTCATTACAGCCAGACCATAAGTAAACACAGACCTAAACTGTGTTATAATAACTCATTACAGCCAGACCATAAGTAAACACAGACCTAAACTGTGTTATAATGACTCATTACAGCCAAGACCATAAGTGCACACAGACCTGAACTGTGTTATAATGACTCATTACAGCCAGACCATAAGTGTACACAGACCTGAACTGTGCTATAATGACTCATTACAGCCAGACCAAAGTGTGTACACAGACCTAAACTGCAATATAATAACTCATTACAGCCAGATCGCAAAATGTACACAGACCTGAACTGTGTTTATAATAACTCGTACAGCCAGACCATAAGTAACACAGACCTAAACTGTGTTATAATGACTCATTATAGCCAAGACATAAGTGTACACAGACCTGAACTGTGTTATAATGACTCATACAGCTGAGCCATAAGTGTACACACAGACCTGAACATGTTATCTACTGATGGGTCAGAAGTGTATTCATAAATTTATGAATATTAGAATATTAATTCTAATACACCTTAGTCCTCTCAGTGCGGAGCTTTTTCTCGAAGGTGGATTAAATCATCTCTTGGTAACCAGGATAAAATCCTTAAATTACCATGAGCAGGGAACAGGTTCATGGGGTTTTATTCTGAATAAATCTGACAGTGGTTTTATGTGAGGTAGTTTGTTTCCTGCAATAAAAAAGTGGCAGGTTAGTCTCTACAGGAGCGTGGCAGTCGAGTGAATATAGCGTTCTTCTCCTTTTCCATTGGTCCGTAGTTTGATTCCCGTGCTCTCTCAGTTCACCCTCTAATTGTTACCTAAATTTACAACGAAATAGATGCGGTCGAGTGCAGTACCGGCCCTGTTTGCTCATATGTGTACCAAAGGCTTAGTAGACAGTGTGTTGTATCCACCCTGTCCCTGCCGGGCAGTCATGCCTGTATGGCACTCACTTTTACTTAAAATGTCACCAACGATAGTGGACATATCGATTGTATTTGTGAAACGTTGTACCATTAATAAACATTAATAAAGTACATTATGTCTAATGTGATGTGAAGTAAATCTTCAAGTTTTTCTCACTGTATTCAAAATTTGCTGTAATGGCAGGTGTTGCCTCATTTCCGTTTTGCCTTCTCTACAGCACAGCACCAAGGTAATGGGTATACCCACAATAGAAAATAACCACAATCTAAAACGTGTTTTTACGCGTGAAGACAAACTTCAGAGTGTAGATGGAACTGGCAGTGTAGATGAACCGGACAGTGTAGATGGACCTGACAGTGTACACGGACCTGACAGTGTCCACAGACCTGGTAGCGTCAAGTATAGTCTACCGGTTGTGTCGTTTTGTTCCAAAGTCTCGGGAAAACTTTTTTGATGGTACAATTTTTAATTTGTCTAATCAACCTCGACAGGTTTGGGGTAAACTTTCCTTTTTTCTGGTGGCTGGTGCAGGACAGGGGGGCCTCAGCGCCAACCACTTGTTAAAAACTGTGGAGCACGTCCGCTGTACACCTCGTGCAGTGTTTCCCAGGAATGTCCAGGTATTCTACTCCCACCTGGTGGATGGTGGAAGTTATAAAAGTGTTACCTAATTTTTTAACACAATATTAATATGTATTTTAATGTAAGTACAGCAATGTTCTTGAACAGAAGGGAATTTTTGCAACAATCTACAACGAGAAGTGTTCTTATATATAGAATTAATTTTTATTTGCTGACACCAAAAGATTTTATAGACGGTAACAGTTTAAATGCAGCGAGTTTTATTACCGAGACTGTTTACCCTAAATGAGGTGTCGGCCAGTCCTCTGCTGCAATATAGGAGGAGTCAGGGGTCAAGGCGAGTCATCTCCCTCACTGACTGACGCATCGACATGAGCCAAGAAAGAAAAATTACTGTTTCACTGTCTCTCTCCCACCTCAAATAGCAGATACACCTTTTTGCAGCATGAAACCTTTGATGACATCTTCAGGTCCAGAGGCAGCACTCTGGTTATTACAGCAACCTATCTTCCGCCACAAAGTCTGTCACCATCAAACTCACCCCAGCAAATTGCATTATGCAGGACTAAAATTATGACATCTATACATCTGGGATTATACCGGCAGTTATGAGACGACCTTACCCAGCACATCCGTGAAGCAGTCCAAAGCTCCTCCTTCAGATCCCTTGTCGTCAACATCATGACTGCATCCCAGCCTAAATGCTCCATCTATAAACAGTCCTGGTACTGGAGTCTATAAGAGTTTACTACACTTTACCTAGACGGATGAAGCTCCTACCACCTTGCTGATATAATAGGTTACCACCGCACGTCACCATACTCTTAGCTCACCACTCTCAGTAACCACCGCACGTCACCATACTCTTAGCTCACCACTCTCATGCTTCACGTCACCATACTCTTTGCTCACCCTCTCAATATTTATTATTTCGCTCTTGGTTATCAGTGTCAGTGTAAGTTCTGTATTACAGGATACAGGGATCATGTTGAGTTCACCTTGTTACAGGATACAAGGATCATGTTGAGTTCACCTTTACAGGATACAAGGATCATGTTGAGGTTCACACCTTCAGGATACAAGGGATCATGTTGAGGTTCACCTTGTACAGGATACAAGGGATCATGTTGAGGTTCACCTTGTACAGGATACAAGGGATCATGTTGAGGTTCACCTTGTACAGGATGGGGATCATGTTGAGGTTCACCTTATACGGATACAAGGGATCATGTTGAGGTTGCATGTACAGGATACAAGGGATCATGTTGAGGTTCTGTGCAGGATACAGGGATCATGTTGAGTTCACCTTGTACAGGATCTAGGGATCATGAGGTTCACCTTGTACAGGATACAAGGGGTCATGTTGAGTTCATTGCGGGATACAAGGGATCATGTTGAGGTTCACCTTGTACAGGATACAAGGGATCATGTTGAGGTTCACCTTGCACCGATGAAGGGATCATGTTGGTTCATGTACAGGATACAAGGATCATGTTGATTCACCTTGTACAGGATATAAGGGATCATGTTGAGGTTCCTTGTACAGGATACAAGGGATCATGTTGAGGTTCACCTTGCAGGATAAAGGGATCATGTTGAGGTTCTGTGTGCACGGGATACAAGGGGATCATGTTGGGGTTCTGCAACCTGTACAGGATACAAGGGATCATGTTGAGTTCACCTTGTACAGGATAAGGGATCATGTTGAGGTTCACCTTGTACAGGATACAAGGGATCATGTTGAGGTTCTGTGTACAGGATACAAGGGATCATGTTGAGGTTCACCACAGGATACAGGGATCATGTTGAGGTTCTGTACAGGATACAGGGATCATGTTGAGTTCTGTAGCTGGGATTGAGGGATCATGTTGGGTTCTGGGATACAAGGGATCATGTTGAGGTTCATGTACAGGATACAAGGGATCATGTTGAGTTCACCTTGTACAGGATGGGGATCATGTTGAGTTCTGTATGCAGGTCTGAGGATCATGTTGAGGTTCACCTTGTACAGGATACAAGGGATCATGTTGAGGTTCACCTTGTACAGGATACAAGGGATCATGTTGAGGTTCTGTGTACAGGATACAAGGGATCATGTTGAGGTTCTGCTGGGGTAGAGGTCTGTTGAGGTTCTGGACAGGATACAAGGGATCATGTTGGGTTCTGTGTACAGGATGGGGATCATGTTGAGGTTCACCTTGTACAGGATACAAGGGATCATGTTGAGGTTCACCTTGTACAGGATAGGGGTCATGTTGAGTTCACCTTGTCAGGGATACAAGGGTCATGTTGAGGTTCACTTGTACAGGATACAAGGGATCATGTTGAGGTTCACCTTGTACAGGATACAAGGATCATGTTGGTTCACCTTGTACGGATACAAGGGATCATGTTGGGGTTCACTGCGGATACAGGGATTGTTGAGTTCTGTACAGGATACAAGGGATCATGTTGAGGTTCACCTTGTACAGGATACAAGGATCATGTTGAGGTTCACCTTGTACAGGATACAGGGATCATGTTGAGGTTCACCTTGTACAGGATACAAGGGATCATGTTGAGGTTCACCTTGTACAGGATACAAGGGATCATGTTGGTTCTGGAGGACGGGATCATGTTGAGGTTCACCTTGCAGGATCAGGGATCATGTTGAGGTTCTTGTGTCAGGATACAGGGATCATGTTGAGGTTCTGTATCAGGATACAAAGGATCATGTTGAGGTTCACCTTGTACAGGATACAAGGGATCTATGGGAGTTCTGTACAGGATACAAGGATCATGTTGAGGTTCACCTTGTACAGGATACAAGGGATCATGTTGAGGGTTCACCTTGTGGGATCAGGCTGTTAGTTCCTGGTAAGGGCATGTTGGGTTCTGTACAGGATACAAGGGATCATGTTGAGGTTCACCTTGTAGGGATACGGGGATCATGTTAGGTTCTGTACAGGATACAAGGGATCATGTTGAGGTTCACCTTTGGGATGGATCATGTTGTTCTGTCAGGATCAGGATCGTGAGTTCACTGTACGGATACAGGATCATGTTGAGGTTCTACGGGGATGTGGTTCTTGTACAGGATACAAGGGGTCATGTTGAGGTTCTTGTACAGGATACAGGGATCATGTTGAGGTTCACCTTACAGGATACAAGAGGTCATGTTGAGGTTCACCTTGTACGGATACAAAGGGATCATGTTGGGGTTCACCTTGTACAGGATACAAGGGATCATGTTGAGTTCACCTGTACAGGATACAAGGGATCATGTTGAGGTTCTGTGTACAGATACAGGGGTCATGTTGAGGTTCTGCTTGCAGGATACAAGGGTCATGTTGAGTTCTGTATGCAGGTCAGGGGTCATGTTGAGGTTCACCTTGTACAGGATACAAGGGATCATGTTGAGTTCTGTACAGGATACAAGGGGTCATGTTGAGGTTCACCTTGCAGGATCTGAGGTCATGTTGAGGTTCACCTTGTACAGGATACAAGGGATCATGTTGAGTTCTGTATTACAGGATCGAGGGTCATGTTGAGGTTCAGCAGGATACAAGGGTCATGTTGAGTTACCTTGTACAGGATACAAGGGGTCATGTTGAGGTTTCTGTAGCAGGATACAGGGATCATGTTGAGACCTGTACAGGATACAAGGGATCATGTTGAGGTTCCTTGTACAGGATACAAGGGATCATGTTGGTTCACTGTACAGGATACAGGGATCATGTTGAGGTTCACCTTGTACGGATACAAGGGATCATGTTGAGTTCACCTTGTACAGGATACAAGGTCATGTTGAGGTTCACCTTGTACAGGATACAAGGGATCATGTTGAGGTTCTGTGTACAGGATACAGGGATCATGTTGAGGTTCACCTTGTACAGGATACAAGGGATCATGTTGAGGTTCAGCTTATTACAGGATACAAGGGATCATGTTGAGTTCACCTTGCAGGACGGGTCATGAGGTTCTTGTACAGGATACAGGGATCTGTTGAGGTTCACCTTGTGCAGGATACAAGGGATCATGTTGAGTTCTGTACCAGGATACAAGGGATCATGTTGAGGTTCACCTTGTTACAGGATACAAGGGATCATGTTGAGGTTCACCTTGTACAGGATACAGGGTCATGTTGAGGTTCACCTTGTACGGATGGGGATCATGTTGAGGTTCTGTGTACGGGATACAAGGGATCATGTTGAGTTCACCTTGTACAGGATACAAGGGATCATGTTGAGTTCTTGTACAGGATACAAGGGATCATGTTGAGGTTCACCTTGTGGAGATACAGGGATCATGTTGAGGTTCACCTTGTACAGGATACAAGGGATCATGTTGAGGTTCACCTTGTACAGGATGGTCATGTGAGTTCACAGCTGTTGAGTTCGGATCAGGGATCATGTTGTTCTGTACGGGATACAAGGGATCATGTTGTTAGGATACAAGGGTATGTTGAGGTTCACCTTGTAGGATCAGGGTCTGTTGAGGTTCACCTTGTACAGGATACAAGGATCATGTTGAGGTTCACCTTGTACAGGATACAAGGGATCATGTTGAGTTCACCTTGTACAGGATACAAGGGATCATGTTGAGGTTCTGTACAGGATAGAGGGTCATGTTAGTTCACTTGGGATACAAGGGATCATGTTGAGTTCACCTTGTACAGGATACAAGGGATCATGTTGAGGTTCACCTTGTACAGTGGGTCATGTTGAGGTTCTGTGTCAGGATACAAGGATCATGTTGAGGTTCACCTTGTACAGGATACAAGGGATCATGTTGAGTTCACCTTATGCGGGATACAAGGGATCATGTTGAGTTCACCTTGTACAGGATACAAGGGGTCATGTTGAGGGTTCTGTACAGGATACAAGGGATCATGTTGAGGTTCTGTACAGGATACAAGGGATCATGTTGAGGTTCACCTGTACGGGATACAAGGGATCATGTTGAGGTTCACCTTGTACGGGATACAAGGGATCATGTTGAGGTTCACCTTGTACAGGATACAAGGGTTATGTTGAGGTTCACCTTCAGGATACAAGGGATCATGTTGAGGTTCACCTTGTACAGGATACAAGGGATCATGTTGGTTCACCTTGTACAGGATACAAGGGATCATGTTGAGGTTCACCTTGTGGGATACAAGGGATCATGTTGAGGTTCTTGGGAAGGGTCAGGGTTCTGTACGGGATACAGGGATCATGTTGAGGTTCACCTTGCAGGATACAAGGGTCATGTTGAGTTCACCTTGTACGGATAAGGGATCATGTTGAGGTTCACCTTGTACGGGATAAGGGATCATGTTGAGGTTCACCTTGTACAGGATACAAGGGATCATGTTGAGGTTCACCTTGTACAGGATACAAGGGTCATGTTGAGGTTCTTGTACAGGATACAGGGATCATGTTGAGGTTCACCTTGTCAGGATACAAGGGATGTTGAGGTTCACCTTTGCGGGATACAAGGGATCATGTTGAGTTCATGTTGAGTTCTGTACAGGATACAAGGGGTCATGTTGAGGTTCTCCCGGGATACAAGGGATCATGTTGAGGTTCACCTTGTACGAGGATACAAGGGATCATGTTGAGGTTCACCTGTACAGGATACAAGGGATCATGTTGAGGTTCACCTTGTACAGGATACAAGGGTCATGTTGAGGTTCACCTTGTACAGGATCAGGGGTCATGTTGAGGTTCTTGCGGATCAAGGATCATGTGGTTCTGAGGATAGGGATCTGTTGAGGTTCTGTACGGATACAAGGGATCTGTTGAGGTTCACTGTACGGATACAGGGATCATGTTGAGGTTCACCTTGTACAGGATACAAGGGGTCATGTTGAGGTTCTGTAAGGATGGGATTGTTGAGGTTCACCTTGTACATGAGGTTTGCAGGTACAAGGGATCATGTTGAGGTTCTGTGTACAGGATACAAGGGATCATGTTGGGTTCACCTTGTACAGGATACAAGGGGTCATGTTGAGGTTCACCTTGTACAGGATACAAGGGATCATGGAGGTTCACCTTGTACAGGATACAAGGATCATGTTGGGTTCACCTTGTACAGGATACAAGGGGTCATGTTGAGGTTCACCTTATGCAGGGATACAAGGGATCATGTTGAGTTCTGTCATCATTTGTACGGATACAAGGGATCATGTTGAGGTTCACCTTGTACTGGATACAGAGGTCATGTTGAGGTTCACCTTGTACAGGATACAAGGGGTCATGTTGAGGTTCACCTGGGATACAAGGGGTCATGTTGAGGTTCTTGTACAGGATACAAGGAGGGATCATGTTGAGGTTCACCTTGTGCAGGATACAAGGGATCATGTTGAGGTTCACCTTGTACAGGATACAAGGGATCATGTTGAGGTTCTGCTTTGCAGGATACAAGGTCATGTTGAGTTCACCTTGTACGGATACAAGGGATCATGTTGAGGTTCACCTTATAGGGATACAAGGGATCATGTTGAGTTCTTGTACAGGATACAAGGGGTCATGTTGAGGTTCACCTTGTACAGGATACAAGGGATCATGTTGAGGTTCACCTTGTACAGGATACAAGGGATCATGTTGGTTCTGACAGGATTCATGTTGCCTTGTACAGGATAGGGGTCATGTTGAGGTTCACCTTGTACAGGATACAAGGGATCATGTTGAGGTTCACCTTGTACAGGATACAAGGATCATGTTGAGGTTCACCTTGTACAGGATACAAGGGTCATTGTTAGGGGATCATGTTGAGGTTCACCTTGTACAGGATACAAGGGGTCATGTTGGTTCACCTTGTACAGGATACAAGGGATCATGTTGAGGTTCACCTTGTACAGGATACAAGGGATCTGTTGAGGTTCTGTACAGGATACAAGGGATCATGTTGAGGTTCTGTACAGGATACAAGGGTCATGTTGAGATTCAGCAGGATACAAGGGGTCATGTTGAGTTCTGTACTGGATACAAGGGGTCATGTTGGGGGTTCACCTTGTACGGGATACAAGGGATCATGTTGAGGTTCTGTACGGATACAAGGGATCATGTTGAGGTTCACCTTTTACGGGATCTGAGGGATCATGTTGAGGTTCACCTTGTGCAGGATTGAGGGATCATGTTGGGTTCTTGTACAGGATACAGGGGTCATGTTGGGGTTCTGGTACAGGATACAAGGGATCTGTTGAGGTTCACCTTGTACAGGATACAAGGGATCATGTTGAGGTTCACCTTGTACAGGATACAGGGTCATGTTGAGGTTCACCTTGTACAGGATACAAGGGGTCATGTTGAGGTTCACCTTGTGCAGGGATACAAGGGATCATGTTGAGGTTCACCTTGTACAGGATACAAGGGATCATGTTGGGGTTGCCTTTTGGGATACAAGGGATCATGTTGAGGTTCATTGTACAGGATACAAGGGATCATGTTGAGGTTCACCTTGTACAGGATACAGGGTCATGTTGAGGTTCACCTTGTACAGGATACAAGGGATCATGTTGAGGTTCACCTGTACAGGATGGGGTCATGTTGAGTTCACCTTGTACAGGTACAAGGGGTCATGTTGAGGTTCACCTTGTGCGGGATAGGATCATGTTGAGGTTCACCTTGTACAGGATACAAGGGATCATGTTGAGGTTCACCTTCGAGTATGTGTGTACGGGATACAAGGGATCATGTTGAGGTTCACCTTGTACAGGATACAAGGGATCATGTTGAGGTTCACCTTGTACAGGATACAAGGGATCATGTTGAGGTTCTTGTACGGGATACAAGGGGATCATGTTGAGGTTCACCTTGTACAGGATACAAGGGATCATGTTGAGGTTCACCTTGTACAGGATACAGGGTCATGTTGAGTTCACCTTGTACGGGACAAGGGATCATGTTGAGGTTCTGTGGGATACAAGGGATCATGTTGGTTCACCTTGTGCGGGATACAAGGGATCATGTTGAGGTTCACCTTGTACAGGATACAAGGGGTCATGTTGAGGTTCACCTAGGATACAAGGGATCATGTTGAGGTTCTGTCAGTACAAGGATCATGTTGAGGTTCACCTTGCAGAGGATACAAGGGGTCATGTTGAGTTCACCTTGTACAGGATACAAGGGATCATGTTGAGGTTCACCTTGTACAGGATACAAGGGATCATGTTGAGGTTCACCTTGCAGGATACAAGGGATCATGTTGAGGTTCACCTTGTACAGGATACAAGGGATCATGTTGAGGTTCACCTTGTCCGGGATACAAGGGATCATGTTGAGGTTCACCTTGTACAGGATACAAGGGTCATGTTGAGGTTCACCTTGTACAGGAGGATACAAGGGATCATGTTGAGGTTCACCTTGTACAGGATACAAGGGATCATGTTGAGGTTCACCTTGTACAGGATACAAGTCATGTTGAGGTTCACCGCAGGATACAAGGGATCATGTTGAGGTTCACCTTGTACAGGATACAAGGGATCATGTTGAGGTCACCTTTGCAGGATACAAGGATCATGTTGGTTCACCTTGTACAGGATACAAGGGATCATGTTGAGGTTCACCTTGTACAGGATACAAGGGATCATGTTGAGGTTCACCTTGTACAGGATACAAGGGGTCATGTTGAGGTTCACCTTGTACAGGATACAAGGGATCATGTTGAGGTTCACCTTGTACAGGATAAGGGATCATGTTGAGGTTCACCTTGTACAGGATACAAGGGGATCATGTTGAGGTTCACCTTGTACAGGATACAAGGGGTCATGTTGAGGTTCACCTTGTACAGGATACAAGGGATCATGTTGAGGTTCACCTTGTACAGGATACAAGGGATCATGTTGAGGTTCACGCCCAGGATACAAGGGATCATGTTGAGGTTCACCTTGTACAGGATACAAGGGATCATGTTGAGGTTCACCTTGTACAGGATACAAGGGGTCATGTTGAGGTTCACCTTGTACAGGATACAAGGGATCATGTTGAGGTTCACCTTGTACAGGATACAAGGGATCATGTTGAGGTTCACCTTGTACAGGATACAAGGGGTCATGTTGGGTTCACCTTGTACAGGATACAAGGGATCATGTTGAGGTTCACCTTGTACGGGATACAAGGGATCATGTTGAGGTTCACCTTGTACAGGATACAAGGGATCATGTTGAGGTTCACCTTGTACAGGATACAAGGGGTCATGTTGAGGTTCACCTTGTACAGGATACAAGGGATCATGTTGAGGTTCACCTTGTACAGGATACAAGGGATCATGTTGAGTTCACCTTGTCAGGATACAAGGGGTCATGTTGAGGTTCACCTTGTACAGGATACAGGGGTCATGTTGAGGTTCACCTTGTACAGGATACAAGGGATCATGTTGAGTTCACCATGCGGGATACAAGGGATCATGTTGGGTTCACCTTGTACAGGATACAAGGGATCATGTTGAGGTTCACCTTGTACAGGATACAAGGGGTCATGTTGAGGTTCACGCCTGGGATACAAGGGATCATGTTGAGGTTCACCTTGTACAGGATACAAGGGATCATGTTGAGGTTCACCTTGTACAGGATACAAGGGGTCATGTTGAGGTTCACCTTGTACAGGATACAAGGGATCATGTTGAGGTTCACCTTGTACAGGATACAAGGGATCATGTTGGTTCACCTTGTACAGGATACAAGGGGTCATGTTGAGTTCACCTTGTACAGGATACAAGGGGTCATGTTGAGGTTCACCTTGTACAGGATACAAGGGATCATGTTGAGGTTCTGTACAGGATACAAGGGATCATGTTGAGGTTCACCTTGTACGGGATACAAGGGATCATGTTGAGGTTCACCTTGTACAGGATACAAGGGATCATGTTGAGTTCACCTTGTACAGGATACAAGGGATCATGTTGAGGTTCACCTTGTACAGGATACAAGGGATCATGTTGAGGTTCACCTTGTACGGGATACAAGGGATCATGTTGAGGTTCACCTTGTACAGGATACAAGGGATCATGTTGAGGTTCACCTTGTACAGGATACAGGGGTCATGTTGAGGTTCACCTTGTACAGGATACAAGGGATCATGTTGAGGTTCACCTTGTACAGGATACAGAGGTCATGTTGAGGTTCACCTTGTACAGGATACAAGGGATCATGTTGAGGTTCACCTTGTGCAGGATACAAGGGATCATGTTGAGGTTCACCTTGTACAGGATACAAGGGGTCATGTTGAGGTTCACCTTGTACAGGATACAGGGATCATGTTGAGGTTCACCTTGTACAGGATCAAGGGATCATGTTGAGGTTCACCTTGTACAGGATACAAGGGATCATGTTGAGGTTCACCTTGTACAGGATACAAGGGATCATGTTGAGGTTCACCTTGTACAGGATACAAGGGATCATGTTGAGGTTCACCTTGTACAGGATACAAGGGGTCATGTTGAGGTTCACCTTGTACAGGATACAAGGGATCATGTTGAGGTTCACCTTGTACGGGATACAAGGGATCATGTTGAGGTTCACCTTGTACAGGATACAAGGGATCATGTTGAGGTTCACCTTGTACAGGATACAAGGGGTCATGTTGAGGTTCACCTTGTACAGGATACAAGGGGTCATGTTGAGGTTCACCTTGTACAGGATACAAGGGATCATGTTGAGGTTCTGTACAGGATACAAGGGATCATGTTGAGGTTCACCTTGTACAGGATACAAGGGATCATGTTGAGGTTCACCTTGTACAGGATACAGGGTCATGTTGAGGTTCACCTTGTACAGGATACAAGGGGTCATGTTGAGGTTCACCTTGTACAGGATACAAGGGTCATGTTGAGGTTCACCTTGTACAGGATACAAGGGGTCATGTTGAGGTTCACCTTGTACAGGATACAAGGGGTCATGTTGAGGTTCACCTTGTACAGGATAACAGCACCATTTGTTTTTTATAGAAATGCACTACAGACACTCGCACATAAAAATATATTACATAATTATTCATTGTCTTATTAATAAGAAACTCCCTCCCTGGCCTTTTTCTCTAAGAGCAAGACGTCGTCGACCTTTTGCAGTTACCACGAGCGAGCGAGACCTCAGCTGGTGAGGAAGTCTCAGGAATCTGCAGTCTCGACTTCAGGTAGAACATACACAAGCTTTATTTTTTGTATACAGGTAGACTACACAAACACATGTGAACTTCAAGAAGTTTTTACATGGTAGTAAAAAAAAAAACTATAAACACTAATGCCAAAAAGCTGAATTAAATAAATGAATCTAATGACACTTTTATAAAAGTAGGGAAGCTAGTGTGTGTGTTACCTTAAAATAATCGTGACGCATGTACTTATTTATGGATCCTTTTTCCAAAATATTGAAATTAAACAAAAAGTTAGACACTAGAGGGATGCTTGGAAATTATTAAGCGCTGCCGCATGCGTATCGTGATTTAATGTAAGAGAAATTATAGATTACTACAAGTAAAACACCCTTACCGAAGACGTGTTGACAATACCCGGTTAAACTGTTGATGTCAAGGTCAGGATGTTGGTTATTGCTTCAAAAATCTTTGTTCTTTTTAGGTGAAGAAATTTGGCTGATAATATGAAGGTTGGATATATAACTTCTCTAGTTGTTGTTACTGTTAACGTGATTGAACACAGAATGGTTTGTTCTTATCTAGGTTGTGCATCTGACTAAAAGACTTTCTATGTAATAAGTTTGATATATATAACTCAATGCTGTACGGGATTAATAGAGGAGTTAAAGTGGTTCCCCAACACAGAAGTGCGATCAGATTACATCAGGCATTCTGTGTTATGGGTGTTGAGATCGTCCAGTATTATTACTTTGGCTGTAAAGTCAGGTTAAGTGTCATGTGTATTGTTATGACGAGTTTCCAATATAATGAACCCCCAGAGCAATAGGAATGTGATGGACACAGCAGAAGTATTTGACTTATTGAGAAGAGAGGGAAGTTTCCAGTACGTGAGGAGAGGAAACATTTGATATTACATTGAAAAGAATCTTTGATTTACATAGTAGTAGAGACTACCACCACTTATACAACTATAGGAGATGGTGGTGGTGTTTGGTTGTCCTGGTAGGGATGATGGTGGTCGTTGGTTGTCCTGGTAGGGAATGTTGGTGGTCTTTGGTTGTCCTGGTAGGGGATATTGGTTGTCCTGGTAGGGGATGTTGGTGGTCGTTAGAGGAAGTTAGAGGAAGAGATGATTCCAGGCATCCCTTAAGCCTCTCTAAAGTTACAACGGTAATATTTCCTAGACCCCATAGTACATTCTGAGTGTTTGACAGCATTCCATACTGTAAGAAACTTTGCGTATTATACTAGAGACTTAATATAATAATAAAATAAGCTTAAAAATAGTTATAACATATTGGTATACATAAACAGATGATAATTGTCAATATTCCTATGTTCATACTGTATATTTTAAGCTATATGTATTGATGACGGGAGCAATATCTTACTTTTTTGCCAAGTGTTTACAATGTAATGTGAGAAGCTTCAGGTGGACCAAGGCCATGCTGCTGTAATGTGAGGAGCTTCAGGTGGACCAAGGCCATGCTGCTGTAATGTGTTGAGCTTCAGGTGGACCAAGGCCATGCTGCTGTAATGTGTTGAGCTTCAGGTGGACCAAGGCCATGCTACTGTAATGTGAGGAGCTCAGGTGGACCAGGCACATGCTGCTGTAATGTGAGAAGCTTCAGGTGGACCAAGGCCATACTGCTGTAATGTGAGGAGCTTCAGGTGACCAAGGCCATGCTGCTGTAATGTGTTGATCTTCAGGTGACCAAGGCCATGCTGCTGTAATGTGTTGAGCTTCAGGTGGACCAAGGGCTACATGCACTGTAATGTGAGAAGCTTCAGGTAAACCAAGGCCATTTTGCTGTAATGTGAGGAGCTTAGGTGACCTGGCCATGCTGCTGTAATTGTTGATCTTCAGGTGGACCAAGGCCATGCTGCTGTAAGTGTTGAGCCAGGTGGACCAAGCCATGCTACTGTAATGTGAGGAGCCAGGTGACCAAGGCCATGCTACTGTAATGTGAGGAGCTTCAGGTAGACCAAGGCCATGCTGCTGTAATGTGAGGAGCTTAGGTAGACCAAGGCCATGCTGTTATAATGTGAGGAGCTTCAGGTGGACGCCATGCTGCTATAATGTGAGGAGCCCAGGTGGACCAAGCTATTACTGTAATGTAGGAGCCCAGGTGGACCAAGCCATTCTGCTGTAATGTGAGGAGCTTCAGGTGGACCAAGGCCATGCTGCTGTAATGTTTGATCTTCAGGTGGACCACATGCTGCTGTAATGTGTTGGCTCAGGACCAAGGCCATGCTACTGTAATGGTGAGGCTGTGGACCAAGGCCATGCTACTGTAATGTGAGAGCTCAGGTAGACCAAGGCCATGCTGCTGTAATGTGAGGAGCTTAGGTAGACCAAGGCCATGCTGTGAGGAGCTTCAGGTGACCAAGGCCATGCTGCTATAATGTGAGGAGCTCAGGTGACCAAGGCCACTGTAATGTGAGAGCTTCAGGTGGACCAAGGCCATGCTACTGTAATGGAGAGCCGGTGTGACCGAGGCCATGCTGCTGTAATGTGAGGAGCTTCAGGTGACCAAGGCCATGCTGCTATAATGTGAGAGCTTAGGTGGACCAAGGCCATGCGCTGCTATAATGTGAGGAGCTTCAGGTGACCAAGGCCATGCTGCTGTAATGTAGGAAGCCTCAGGTGGACAAGGCCATGCTGCTGTAATGTGAGGAGTCAGGTGACCAAGGCCATGCTGCTATAATGTGAGGGTCAGGTGGACCAAGGCCATGCTGCTGTAATGTGAGGAGCTTCAGGTGGACCAAGGCCATGCTGCTGTAATGTGAGGAGCTTCAGGTGGACCAAGGCCATGCTGCTGTATCCATGTAACGGACAGTGTTGTGTCTGCATTGTTAACATGAAGCACCGGATGAACGGCTATAAGATTGGTCAGGTTATTTTGATAATTATCTAATAATATTATTGTACGACTTTGATACAAACACTGTCAATATTCCCTCAAAGAGGTCAAATTTTAGTAGTAAACTCTCACACACACACATACGTAGCGTCACCAGACTGGTCGTCTTCTCTCAACTCAACCCAACAACGTCAGCTAGAGAAGGTACAGAAAAGGGCCTGCAGAATCATGCTCGGCGCAGACTACTCCGGCTACAACAACGCTCTCTCCACCCTGAAAATGCCATCCCTCAGTGACCTCCACCACCACGCACTAACAGGATTTGGCAGTGGACTACTGCACCATCTTCGCCACGCCACCTACTGCCACCGGCAGCCCTGCCCACCCTCGCGCAGTCCGCCACTGCAACAAAATTCAGCCCAAGAGCCCGCACTGATAGATATAAGAACAGCACCATCTCATCTATTGTCAAAATAATAAACAGCTCCTGATTCATGTACTGTACAGCCCTGTAAATGTATTGAATTGTTATTATTATTATGTCTAAATCACATGTATGCTTGTATATTTTCAGCCACACACCACGCAACACACACACACACACACACACACATACACACACACACACACACACACACACACACACACACACACACACACACACACACACACATGTGATAGCTGTTTTACCACACACAATTGTTTTAAATATGTTTTGGAACTCTTAAGTGGCAGGGCTGATGTAGACATTTCTGGGCTTTTTTTATTGTTGAAGCAATTATATACACAGTCCTCAGTTGAGAGAATGTATTGGTAATTTTCCAGGGAAGTGTCTTGAGTACACTTATATATATGTGAACACTTAAGTTAGGTGTTCATCCCTTAACGAGTGGTAAGATTTTTATCTCCCCTGTGAGCAGGAGGGAGCGTCGGTGGTTTTGATAAGTCAGTGGACTTCGCCTGACTTCTGCGTGTATCACGTGAACAACTACTGAGTCACTGTTGAATAACTTAGTGAATAATTTGGTGTTATACATTTGGGTGAATATTTATATAATGCAAATGGTGCTGTTACACCTCTCGGCCACCTCCAACCAAGACCTCACGGTTTAAATCGTAGGTGTACCTAACCTTGTTACAATAAAGTGTGCTTTAGCTAAACTTTTGCTTCTTGCACATGCTTTTGCAATTCCTTCCGGAAAGTTTTCGAAGAGTTTCGCACTGGCGATGACTTCCTACTCTGGGAGGGATGACATCACGTCTTGTGGCGATCAACCTAGGGGGGTACTAATCCTTCTTGCAGTGATCCACCTGGGGGCTGTCCTATCTTGCGGCGATCAACCTGGGGCTGACCTGGGGCTGACCTGGGATGACCAGGCTTTTCACCGACGAAGCTTGATTGTTTAAGCAAGAGCTTGTTTCCTTGTCTGGAACCACATTGACAACGTTCCTAGAACTCCAGTGTTGTATGGTTGTCTGGATGGCTGGCCAACGCTCGAAGGCTCGGCTGCTCTCGATCCAGTCAGGTAACCTTCAACTGTGTGTCGTTGAGGGCTGGCTGCTGAGTTTGCAATCTTTATAATGTCTGTGTTACCAGTGTGTTTCTGTGTATACGTTTTGCAAATGTTTATCACCACTGACCACTTATTTTTCTTGTAAATTCTTGTTTGTTGATGATTCATTTAAATTGCCACTTAAGTCACTGGAATCGCTTGGTTTTATTGTTTCTGAGTGTTTCACTGGTTTTCGTTTCTGTCTCACTCGTTTGCCACCAGCTGTTACACACATGGGATAGTGAGGATAAATTGAAGTTATTTTGTTTAGCCTTGTGTGTGTGTTGTAGTCAAGTACAACATGGTGCAGCAATCACAAGTATGAGTATAGTGCAACAGTCACCAAGTACAATATGGTGTAGCTTATCACCAGGTACAACATGGTGCAGCAGTCACCAAAATTACAGTATGGTGCAGCAGCATCACCAGGTACAACGTGGTGCAGCATCTTTACCAGGTGCAACGCATGGTGCGCGGTCACCAGGAAATTACGGTATGGTGCAGCAGCATCACCGATACAGTATGGTGCAGCAGCATCTGGGTACAACGTGGTGCAGCAGTCACCAGTACCGTATGGTGCAGCAGCATCACCGGAGGTACAGCATGGTGCAGCAGCATCACAGGTACAGCATGGTGCAGCAGTCACCAAGTACAGTATGGTGCAGCAGCATCACCAGGTACAGCATGGTGCAGCAGCATCTGCCAGGTACAGCGTAGTTTGGCAGAGTCACCAAGTACAGTATGGTGCAGCAACATCACCAGGTACAGCATGGTGCAACAGCATCACCAGGTGGCATGGTGCAGCAGCTACCAGGTACGGTATGATGCAGCCAGTGTCTGGGTACAGCATATGAATTGCAGTAGAGGTCCACCGGGTACAGCATGGTGCGATAGAGGTCACCAAGTGCACAGTATGGTGCAACAGCATCACCAGGTACAGCGTGGTGCAGCAGCATCCGCCAGGTACGGCATGGTGCAGCAGCTTTACAGGTACGGTATGATGCAGCAGTGTCTGCCGTTTTCAGCATGGTGCAGTAGAGTCACCAGGTACAGCATGGTGCGGTAGAGTCACCAAGTACAGTGGTGCAGCAGCATCTGCCAGGTGCAGCATGGTGGCGCGTCTGGGTGCGGCATGGTGCAGCAGCGTCACCGGGCTGATGTGATGCAGCAGTGTCTGGAGTGCAGCATGGCGCAGTAAAGTCACCAGGTGGCATGGTGCGGTAGAGGTCACCAAGGTAAAGCATGGTGCTGTGGGGGTCACCAGGTGCGTATGGTGCAGCAGTGAAGGTCACCAGGTGCAGTATGGTTGCGGTGAGGTCACCGGGTACGGTGTGGTGCAACAACATTACCAGGTATCATGGTGCAGCAGCGTCTGCAGGTACAGCGTAAGGTGCCGGATTGAGGCATCCAGCTACAGCATGGTGCGAGTAGAGTCTGGGTACAGTATGGTGCAACAGCGTCACCAGGTACAGCATGGTACAGCAGCGTCTGGGTACAGCATGAACGGCAGCGTCACCAGGTACAACATGGTGGTAGGAGTCCTGGGTGTAGTATGGTGCAGCAGTCACCAGGCACAGCACCGGATGTCTCCGCTTCAACATACCCAAAATTTATTCAATATTGTATTGGGAATTTCACAGTGGAAAACACACCAACAACTATTGTATGAATTTCTCCACGATGTCAGTCTGTCACGTAAAATCTTGTCCACCGATCGTAAATACCTTTTTAAACAAAATCCATAAAAGCTTTTGGAGATCATGTTTTTACATTTTGTTTCGTTACCCACGACAAGTCAGGTGCAGGTAGTGGTGTGTGTGTGTGTGTGTGTGTGTGTGTGTATACAGGATCCTTGGACCACCACAACAGCAGTGATGTTAACGCCAGGACAAAAACACAGATTTTGGAGATATCTTCTGATATTCATTATAGGGTATATTGTATTAATGGTATTCCATTGTTAAAACTTTCCGCCACACTATACCTCAAAAAGTAGCCTGTTGGGTGTAATGTGTGCTCCTGGAAATGTATTGTAGGTGTCTTATAGTCCATAGAGCACTGTAGTAAGATATTTTGTTGTATTCCATCGAGTGACCTACAATCACTTCTAGCAGAGTTTCTGGGTTATGTAAGCAGAAATTTGCTTCCTTCCTATAATCTCATAAGTTAAGCTTCCCTCAAAGGTAAGTTTGAAGGGTAATATACTTACCGTTAGGTAAAAAATACTGTTTCATATTCCGGACAGCAACCATGAGACTATAGGAAAGACATATTATTGAACGCTGGGTTTTAGGTGTGGGTCCACTCACTCAGGTGTAATCCAAGGCGGCCTAAGTTGGTTCATTACAGAGGACCATGATCTGCTTTCCTTGGATACAACAGGATGAAGAACAACACAACTGTATGTTGAAATGCTTGGGAATTGTTAAAATGTGTATACTATATATACAGTGAGAAAATGAAGCATCATCTCAGCTTTTGGTCTAAAGTATAATGAAACCCTTTGACTCAGCTCAGTGAACGGTGTCACTTAGGCGACAATTTAGATTTATCGACAAGAGGGACTAAATAATTTACTGTGTTAATGCTGCCTCACACTCACAATTGCATGCAGTACAGTATGTCGCCAGTAGAATCAACACGAACACACCTGACACGTCCTCACAGATAAGTAAGACAAATGTGTCAGTGAAAGAAGATTTTTTCAATATTTCCAGCAAAAAGAAGTCGTTGTGCGGAACCAAAATTAAACTGGTTCAGGAATGCGCCCTAACTGAACTTTGTTTGGAAATAGTGCTGAAATGGTCCCGGGTTCGATTCCGGGCGGCGAACTCTGTTTTTTATGCAGTTTGCTTTTGTCTGCAACATCAATTTAACAGCTGAATGTTAACTGATTCTTCAGTCGTATTCGGGATAACGGTTAGCCAGTGCAATTAGGAGTTGTCCAGCTTTCTTAGGTTATTACTCAGGATGTGGTTTCTTGGATGTTGGCAATTTCTGCTGCCTTTAACAAATCACACTTTGATGTCCTCGACCATGATTGTGGCCACTGTAACAGAATAAAAGTGAGAGGTCAGGCCGGGTATCCGCCATAGGAGTAACTACTGTAATGTTGTGCTCCTTACACCAATACCTCCATTAGTAATGGTTATCATCATAACATTCATTTGATAAAAATAACTCACAAGCTAATAATCTGTTCTCATCAATCATATTTAGTCAATGCGAATTACTTAAGTTCGAAAAGAATTAGACACTAAGTTATCATTTTACAGGCAACCCAAAGTGTTTGGCACGTGAATTAATATATGAAAGAAGTAAATCCCGTTATATACCTTGTCAAGTCGTATGGTGTCTCCTGCCTCTGTCTGGTGTTTGTGGTTACAAGGTGTGATAACAGGTTACACTCTTTCGATTCTCTCAGTTGTGAACAGTTGTTTATATCAAAATCTTTGGCTATTTCTGTATTAAAATTCAGATGGTTTACATTAGAGACCTCAAGAATTTCTTCACATTATTTCTCGTGATGGCTGAAGTGTCTAAGTTCTTATGGAAGTGTAGTCGAGTTATCTGCTCCAGCTCTACATATATCACTTCCACGTAAACGTCTGTACACGTAAACATCCAGTGAGCCCTTGGCCACAGTCACAACACTGGCCGAGAGAATGATGGCCACAGTCACAACACTGGCCACGAGAGTGATGGCCACAGTCACAATACTGGCCAAGACAATGATGACCACAGTCACAACATTGGCCACGAGAGTGATGGCCAGTCACAACACAGACAACAAGAGTCGTGGCCACAGACACAACTGAAACAAGAGTGATGGCCACAATCAGTACCGGCCGCAAGAACGATGATCAATGTTAAATGGCCATAGGCGTGATGGCCACAGTCACAGAACTGATCACAAATGATGGCCACAGTCACAATACTGGCCACATTTTCAGTCACAATATTTACAGTATAATATTCTGAGGTACAACTCTTGCCTCTCATTTCTCTGTTATCGAGAAAAGGTTAAATTCTCTACCAACACAAGTATTTTTTACAGTTTTAACAAAGTCATGTTTTACAACTGGGGAACAATAGTTTGTTTTCACGGCGACGTTTTTACCACACGCAATAAAAATCACTAAATAGATTTTAGGAAGTTTTTCTGCAGAAAGTAATTCCTAAAAGAGTTATTAAATCAATGTTTAATATTACTTGGTCTAGAAGCCTTGATGACTTTCCTCTACTGCACCGTGTTGTATTGGTGACTCGCCTAGGCTGCACCGTGTTGTATTGGTGACTCGCCTAGGCTGCACCGTGTTGTATTGGTGACTCGCCTAGGATGCACCGTGTTGTATTGGTGACTCGCCTAGGATGCACCGTGTTGTATTGGTGACTCGCCTAGGCTGCACCGTGTTGTATTGGTGACTCGCCTAGGCTGCACCGTGTTGTATTGGTGACTCGCCTAGGATGCACCGTGTTGTATTGGTGACTCGCCTAGGGCTGCACCGTGTTGTATTGGTGACTCGCCTCAGCTGCACAGTGTTGTATTGGTGACTGCCCAGGATGCACCGTGTTGTATTGGTGACTCGCCCAGGCTGCAGCACTGGGTAAGTTGTATTGGTGACTCGCCTCAGCTGCACCGTGTTGTATTGGTGACTCCGCCCAGGGCTGCACTGTGTTGTATTGGTGACTCGCCCTCAGCTGCACCGTGTTGTATTGGTGACTCACCCAGGCTGCAACGTGTGTTGTATTGGTGACTCCTCTGCCGCACCATGCTGTATTGGTAACCTCCTCTGCTGCACCACATACTGTATTGGTAACGCCTCTGCTGCACCATGCCATATTGGTAACCTCTGCTGCACCATGCTGTATTGGTGACTTCTTCTCTCTGCTGCACCACATGCTGTATTGGTGACTCTCCTCAGCTGCACCATGCTGTATTGGTGACTCTCCTCAGCTGCACCATGCTGTATTGTGACTCTCCTCTGTTGCACCAAGCTGTATTGGTGACTTTCCTCTGCTGCACAATGCTGTATTGGTGACTCTCCTCAGCTGCACCATGCTGTATTGGTAACTCCTCTGGTGCACCATGCTGTACTGGTAACTCCTCTGTTGCACCATGCTGTATTAAGAACATAACATAAAAACATAAGAAAATAAGGAGTCTGCAATAGGCCGGTTGGCCTGTGCATGGCAGCTCCTGTCGAGAGTTACTACCAATCTCTATCATCCATGAATCTATCTAGCCTCCTTTTGAAACTTTCCAGAGTTCCAGCACTTACTACAAAGTTGCTAAACTTGTTCCACTCGTCCGCCACCCTATTTGTGAACCAGTGCCTTCCTATCTCCCTCCTAAACCTAGACTTATCCAACTTAAATCCTTTGCTACGAGTCCTATCCTGCTTGGATATTATAAGAACTTTTTTCTATATCGCCTTTATTGATTCCTTTCACCCGCTTAAATACTTCTATCATATCTCCCCGCACTCTTCGACTTTCTAGGAAATGCAAGTTTAGTTTCTTTAACCCATCTTGATATGGAAGATTTCTAAGTCCCGGAATCATTTTCGTCATTCTTCGCTGCACCGACTCCAGTGATAATAATGGCACTAGAACTGAACCGCATAATCGAGGTGCAATATAGTTGCAATAAGACCTCTGCACTCTTATTACTTACACTTCTAGATATAAAACCCAATACTCTGTTTGCCTTATTTCGAACATTAACGCAATGTTTTCTAGACTGTAGGTCCGGGCTTACAAGTACCCTTAAGTCTCTTTCACAAGTCGACCTCTCTAGGGTGATGTTGTTGAGGCTGTACACATTGACAGTATTTGTTCTTCCATTATTAATTACGCTGCACTTGCTGGTGTTGAATTTCATTTGAGATTTCTCTGACCACTCCTGCAGTTTATTTAAATCCTCTTGTAGTGCATTTGCATCCTGCCCAGAATTAATCTGCCGCCCTATTTTGGTGACATCCGCAAACTTGCTTATGTCACTGCTGATCCCAGTATCTAGATCGTTTATGTAGATTATGAACAAGAGTGAGCCTAGTACTGACCCCTGGGGAACCCCACTGGCTACACAGTCCCACACAGATTTAACACCATCTACGCTGACCCTCTGTGTTCTATCGGTGAGCCACGATTTTATCCAATTTAAAACTTTCCCCTCGATACCATGAGCCTTAACTTTTCTCAGAAGCCTCTGATGTGGTACTCTGTCAAACGCTTTGCTAAATTCTAAGTAAATAACATCGTAATTTTCTTCATTATCTACTACCTCGAAGACTTTCCTAAAAAACGCCAGCAGATTTGTTAGACAAGATTAATTTGTTTATCTCTAAATGCGATCGAATGCTATTTGCTATAATTGATTAAAAAAATTTCTCCACTACTGACTTGAAACTAATCGGCTGATGCTCTGTCTCCCTTTTTGAATATGGGTACTACATTTGCCTGTTTCCACAAGTCTGGCACAACTCCCGTGTCTAATGATTTTGCAAATAAATTTACGAGGGGTCCGCTAATCTGTTCCCTACACTCTTTCAAAACTCGAGGGAAAAATTCATCCGGCCCTGGGTATTTTGTCTTCTTTAATTTATTTATCCTTTTAATAACATCCTCTCTTCTTATAGTGATATTCTTTAATTTCTCTTCTTCATTTCCCCTAAATATCAGTTCCACCTCTGGAATTTCCTCGTGAATTTCGTCTGTGAAAACTGATAAAAAGTAGCTGTTCAATGCTTGCTTATTTCCACACTGTCATTGATCACTTCTCCCCTCCCTGACTTCAAAGGCCCAACTTTGTCCTTGACCTTTGTCCTATATACCTGGAAAAATCCCTTGGGATTCGCCTTGGATTCTCTCGCTATCCTGATGTCGTAGTCCCTCTTTGCCTTCCTTACATTTTTCTTAACATTCCTTGATAGTTCATTATACCTATTTCTGAGCTGCTCCTCCCCTCCCTTTAATTTCTTATAAACTCCTTTCTTTATTCCTATGTCATGTTTAAGCTTTCTGGTCATCCACCTTGGCTCATTCTAATTTGATCTAATTTTTCTGTATGGTATATTTTGTTCTTGTGCTTTACGTAGTATACAAGTGAATATATTATCGTCATGATCAATTGTTGTGTCATCTGTGACCTAACCTGTTCCTACTGGGAACTGACCTGACTGTTCCCAGGCGACCTCTCCTACGTACCTTCTTAACCCCTGATAATCCGCCAATCGAAAGTTTAGTACTCTGATCATATTGTCATTTTTTTCGTTCCCAATTTAGGGTGAGCCTGCTTTCTCAGTGATCACTGTTCCCCAGTTCTTCCCCTACTGTGATATCTATGATAATATTTTCTTTATTTGTTAATACCAGGTCTAATAAATTGTTACCTCTAGTAGGTTCTGTAATTAGTTGTTTCAAAAAATTGTCCTGTACTGCGTCTAGGAAGTCTTCAGATTCATAGTCACCTACAATGTTGTCCCAGTCAATATTTCTGTAGTTGAAATGCCCCATAATGCACAGTTTGTTGTATGTTGCTGCCCTACTCATTTCCTGCCATATGGGCTGAGCTGCTTCTTTCCCAAGACTTGGGGGGCCTGTAAATCATTCCCATAATTAGTTTTTCTCTTCCTTCCGCAATTTCTACCCATACAGACTCGGTTCCTATTTCACCCTTTATTGAATTATTAACACAACATTTTAATGTATCCCTGACGAAGAGTGCTACCCCTCCCCCCCATCCTACATTCCCTGCCCTTGTGAAAAAGGTTGTACCCTTCTATGTGGTACTCTGATAAAAAGTTCTTGCTCGCCAGATTCATCCAAGTTTCGGTGATTGCTATGACGTCTACATTCTCGGTACATACAACCGCTCTCAGCAAGTCTATTTTATTTCTAACGCTCCTACTGTTTGTATAGTATACATTTAAACCTACCCTACTCTGGTCTTGTTTTACCCCTTGTCCTGAGTAACCACTTTTACTCCCCAGGACCTGCTTGTTTTTTGACTCCCACTTACCCCGACCTCTCTCTACTGGCGAAATTCCCCCTTCGGAGTGACAATTTCACGCTCCAGGGATGCAGACAACGTCTTTACTCACGCGCGAGACAAGTGTACTCCGTCAAGACTGCACAGGTCGTCGTTGCCATAGAATGGTTGCCAGTTATCAATGAACGCCCAACCATTGCTTGCACAATGTTTTTCCAGTTGTCAATGTATAGCAATTGCCCTGGACAGCCATTCACGACCAACTCCCCTTCTAGGTAAGACACCACATAGTATCAATGAACGCCCAACCATTGCTTGCACAATGTTTTTCCAGTTGTCAATGTATAGCAATTGCCCTGGACAGCCATTCACGACCAACTCCCCTTCTAGGTAAGACACCACATAGTATCGGGATCCCTCCCCTATCTCTAACCTTCCCCAGCGCCTCCCTGTACCTCTTGAAAAGTTCCTTACTCTTAACCTTTCCTATATCGTTACCTCTCACACTAAGACACACTACTGGCCTGGTACCCTCCCCTGACAAAACCCTATCTATCTATTTTCTGAACTACATGCCCTATCCCAGCCCCAGGAAAACACACCCTAGTCCTACGTTTCCTATCTCTTGCACAAAAAGTCCTATCTAAGAACCTCACCTGACTGTCCCCAACTACCACGACCTTACCACTGGGCAGGTTCTGAACATCTGCCCTTTTCTCTCCTGGCATCACATCGCCCTGCCTCTTCTCTTCCTTGTCCTGCTTCTTCTCCTCCTCGCTAGCTTCCTCCAACACTTGGTAGGGGTTACTGCACTCCACACCCTGGTCAGCTTTCCTGAGTCTGACCCTAGTCCCCTTGGAAGCAACCACTCTCCACGCCTGGGTTCAGTCCTGAGGGCTTCGTTCTCCCCCTTTAACACGTCCATCTCTCTCCTCAACTGCTCCAGCTGACTTAACAAAGTAGCCATGTTCTTCACACACCGTCCCTCTTCCCCCACAACACAACGATCCACGGCGGCCATTTCCTCAAAGGGGTCCAGTTGAAGACTGACAAGGGGCTTGGCTATGACACGCCCATTAAGAGTAATTCCTGCACTCGAAACCAGAGCAATCTATGAGTCAAGCTTCGAGAAGGTTCTCGAAGGAGGAAGTAGTCAACTCTGTGGAATGCCAAGCAAAACTAGAGTCAGCGGTGTTTCCATAACGTGTATGAACAACCGGCTGGTAAATGATCCCTTTGACCCTTAAATCACTCTTAACTGGAGGTGCCATTATCTATATATTACTTCACTAACTATCTAACATACGTGACGCATTGCTAGTGTGAAGCAAAGTATCCATTTACCACAAATGAGCAATCTATTCAGTGTTAAAGAAATACCTACTACTGAGAGTGAGAGTTGCACCATACTGCGACACTCGGACTAGACAAAACATCAGCGGGGTGTTTAATACAGCTATAACCCTTAAACAACCTATGAATAATGAATGTTCATAATTATACATTCATGGTTGTAAGTTATTAATTACTTACTCTAAATTATGCATTATGTAAATTTTACTGATTACAGGAGTGTATGTTTGCGTCCTGTTAAAGTTATGTGTGTGACAATATAAATCAACATATTTTCATTCTTCTGAGGGAATATTAGAAGATACACACCGTAATCATATAAGAACACCGTAATGAGTGTTAGCAAAATAAAAATATTAATTATACATCACACATTACACCAGCCTTGGTCTACCTGAAGCTCCTCACATTACACCAGCCTTGGTCTACCTGAAGCTCCTCACATTACAGCAGCATGGCCTTGGTCTACCTGAAGCTTCTCACATTACACCAGCATGGCCTTGGTCTACCTGAAGCTCCTCACATTACACCAGCATGGCCTTGGTCTACCTGAAGCTCCTCACATTACATCAGCATGGCCTTGGTCTACCTGAAGCTCCTCACATTACACCAGCATGGCCTTGGTCTACCTGCATGGACTTGGTCTACCTGAAGCTCTCACAGCACACCACATTACACCAGCATGGCCTTGATCTACCTGAAGCTTCTCACATGCATGGCCTTGGTCTACCTGAAGCTCCTCATTACACCAGCATGGACTACCTGAAGCTCACATTACAGCAGCATGGACCTTGGCTTCTCATTACACCAGCATAAGCTCCTCATTACACCAGCATGGCCTTGGTCTACCTGCTCCTCACCCAGCAAGCTCCTCACATTACACCAGCATGGCCTTGGTCTACCTGGGCTCCACATTACACCAGCATGGCCTTGGTCTACCTGAAGCTCCTCACATTACACCAGCATGGCCTTGGTCTACCTGAAGCTGCATGGCCTCTACCTGAAGCTCCTCACATTACCAGCATGGCCTTGGTCTACCTGAAGCATGGCCTCACACATTACATCAACTGTGATCACACCTGCCAGTGTACTACACTGTGGTCACACCTGCCAGTGTACACACCGTGGTCACACCTGCCAGTGTGCTACACTGTGGTCACACTGCCAGTGTACTACACACACCTGCCAGTGTGCTACACTGTGGTCACACCTGCAAGTGTACTACACTGTGGTCACACTGCCAGTGTACTACACTGTGTCACACCTGCCAGTGTACTACACTCACACCTGCACACTGTGGTCACACCCTGCCAGTGTACTACACTGTGGTCACACCTGTGTGTACACTGCACACCTGCAGTGTACTACACTGTGGTCACACCTGCCAGTGTATACACTGTGGTCACCCTGCCAGTGTACACACTGTGGTCACACCTGCCAGTGTACTACACTGTGTCACACCTGCCAGTGTACACTGTGGTCACACTGCCAGTGTACACTGTGGTCACACCTGCCAGTGTACTACACTGTGGTCCTGCAGTGTACTACACTGTGGTCACACCTGCCAGTGTACACACTGTGGTCACACCTGCCAGTGGTACACACTGTGGCCACACCTGCCAGTGTACTACACTGTGGTCACACCTGTTAGTGTACTACACTGTGGTCACACCTGCCAGTGTACTACACTGTGGTCACACCTGCCAGTGTACACACTGTGGTCACACCTGTCAGTGTACTACACTGTGGTCACACCTGCCAGTGTACTACACTGTGATCACACCTGCCAGTGTGCTACACTGTGGTCACACCTGCAAGTGTACTACATCTGTGGTCACATCTGCCAGTGTACTACACTGTGGTCACACCTGCCAGTGTACTACACTGTGGTCACACCTGCCAGTGCACTACACTGTGGTCACACCTGCCAGTGTACTATACTGTGGTCACATCTGTCAGTGTACTACACTGTGGTCACACCTGCCAGTGTACTACACTATGGTCACACCTGTCAGTATACTACACTGTGGTCACGTGTACTACACTGTGGTCACACACAGCTCTTGCATCACCACAATAGTGTGCTATAACATTACTGGGGTATATACTACGTCTTCAGTATAAGCCACCACCACGGCCCATTTTCATGCACATTGTCATCCTGATAATGGGAACTGTCTGCCTCACATTTTACAACTCGACCCCGACACCATCTCTGCTGACGTGTGGCCTGAAACAAGTAGTAATGAACTTCGCGTTACACCTTTTTCATGTGAGATTTTTTAGTGAAAAGGGTGGAAAAAATCCTTATTCGCCCATTAATGCGGTAACTATCTTTACCCATATACAATGGGTAAGGAAATATTATGAATCAGATTTTATGAGACATACAAGTGAGAATTTAGAGTTTTCCTGTTTTTGTGGGGGAAACTTACCACTTTCACAAAAATACGAAGTTTTACATAATTAATTTATTTAATTGATTCTTTTGGTATGTGACTTCGTATCACGTTATGTATATATCACCCACCTAAAGCCGCACTCAGCCTGGTACTAATACAACCGTACATAAATAGGAAGATTAAGGGAGAGTAAGAAAATAATAAATTGGAGAAAAAGAGACGCTGTGGGAGCGATGCTGGTGACTTAGAGAGAGACGCTGAAAGACGTTGAAAGTTTGGCATGGATGGAAACTGGAAAGAAGAATTCTTGGTTATAGGAAAGTGATGATAACGAGAGTGTGGATGAGAGATATTGGGACTCGTGACAATAAGATCTTGTGAAGAATACTTGAGAAATAGTCAATCCTTATAGTCCTTGCTGGACCCTCACCCCATCAGGTCCACTACTGGACCCACGTCCCATCAGGTCCACTACTGGGCCCTCGTCCCATCAGGTCCACTACTGGACCCTCGTCACATCAGGTCCACTACTGGAACCCAGTTCCATCAGGTCCACTACTGGACCCTCCTCCCATCAGGTCCACTACTGGACCCACGTCCCATCAGGTCCACTACTGGACCCACGTCCCATCAGGTCCACTACTGGACCCTCGTCCCATCAGGTCCACTACTGGACCCTCGTCCCATCAGGTCCACTATTGGACCCCAGTTCTACCAGGTCCACTACTGGGCCCCAGTCCTACAAGTTCCACTACTGGTCCCCAGTCCTAAAAGGTCCACAACTGGTTAGGGTGTGACAGTTGCCCCAACTTTGTCCTACAATGCTGTTCAAAATTTTGGTGTTGCATATTGGCATAAAAAATACCCACGTGCAATTTTCTGTAGATTCATGGATATTTGAGTGAGCACCAGCAATTTGAAAAATAGCGATTTTGCTTATACCGCATACGCGCCTATATATGAGATTACACAACCATCATAAGAACATAAGAACATAAGAATGGAGGAAACTGCAGCGGGCCTATTGGCCCATGCTGGGCAGTCCCGTTTACACCCAACCCCTATTGCTCATATGAGCATCCAACCTATGTTTCAAGCTATCCAGCGTATTCGAGTTAATGATGATATTTGGTAACTTGTTCCATTCATCCACTACTCTGTTTCTAAGCCAGTGTTTACCTATTTCGCGCCTAAATCTAAATTTGTCTAATTTAAAACCATTGTTACGAGTTCGCTCCTGGTTGGATATTTTGAGTACCTTTGTAATATCCCCTTTGTTTAGCCCTGACTTCCATTTATACACCTCAATCAGGTCGCCCCGCGCTCTCGAGGGAGTGCAAATTAAGATGCTTTAACCTGTCTCTATACTCAAGGTTCCTAATGCCCGGGATTAGTCTTGTCATTCTCCTCTGAATTCTTTCTAAGGATTCTATATCCATTCTGTAATACGGTGACCAGAACTGAACTGCGTAATCCAGGTGTGGTCTCACAAGCGCAAGATACAGTTTTAGGATGACCTCACTAGACTTATAACTAACACTCTTTTGTATGAACCCAAGTACTTTATTAGCCTTGTTATGAGCAAAAACACATTGTTTATTTGGCTTAAGGTTCCTACTTATCATTACTCCAAAATCTTTCCCGCAGTCAGATTTCTCAATAACATCGTTGTTCATCTGGTATCTGGTTTCCCTGTTTACATCTCCTATACTGAGTACTTTACATTTGTCGACGTTGAATTTCATCTGCCATTTTTCAGATCATTCGAAAAATTTGTTTAACTCTTCCTGTAGTTTTGTGGAGTCCTCGTCAGATTTAATAACACGTCTTATTTTAGTGTCATCAGCAAATTTACTTATGTTGCTGTCTATGCCGATATCTATGTCGTTTATGTATATAATAAATAATAATGGTCCAAGTACTGAGCCCTGGGGAACTCCACTAGTGACGTTACTCCAATGGGACTTAGTGCCGTTAATGCTCACTCGCTGTTTCCTGTCCTGTAACCACGCCATAATCCATTTAAGGATATTACCTTTGATGCCATGTGCTTCTACCTTTCTAATTAGTCTTTCGTAGGGGACTCTGTCGAAGGCTTTGCTAAAGTCGAGATATACCACATCATAATTGTGCCCTTCGTCCACCGATTCGAAAACTGATGAAAAGAATGTTAATAGATTAGTTAGACATGAACGCCCGCTTGTGAAGCCATGTTGGGAATCATTGCTCATCTGACTTGAACATTGGTGAGGCTGCAGGTAGAGGGCTCACTGCCAGCCTGGATGTTATCCAGATCTATGAGATCAGTGGTCTTGGCTTTTCGTTGACTTCTAGGGTCTTCCTGACCTGGAAATCGTCCTTAACTGATTCATCATACTTTAGATCCTCTCCTAAGTCATATCCAAGATCTTTTTTGACTGCCACTCTTCTCTCCTCCTCCCATCCTTACTGCAGAGCTGTCCTGCAGAACTACTTCAGGATGAGCATACCAGGAAGATCCTCCTCACAGTCTGCTCCTAATCTGAACAACCTTCGCTTGGCTGACTCCTCAGGAGCTCAAGCTGGAAGGGGAACATGCCTCCGGACCTTCGGAGAACAGTGGCTTGACCTTGGTGTTGAACCAATTTGGCAAGTAGACACTCTGATGAATTGGACAATAAGTCTCAGGTTGTGAAGCTGGTTCCCTTTCAGTTTATGATGAGCGACCCAAATTCTGCAGAACCTGAGAGCCGTTGTGAGCCACCTAGAATGTGAGAATGGATTTATCTGCGGGTAAGCAAGTCTATCAGGCATGACCCCAGTTTGATGGCACTGCAAATCATGTAACCATAGTACTGGTGGTACTCGGGTCGTCAATGACAGTATGTGCAAGCTCAACGAGTGGAGGCCAACTGTGATTTTTCAAAGCTCGGTTTATTTCTAACTCGGTGGCAGAGTCCGGCAGCATCTTGCCAAGAGGACCAGACCATCTCTGTTGTTTGAAAAGAGTCTTGCCAATCCAGCTCCTGGATCAGATGTCTGAAGTGGCAACTCGTTGGTGTGGAGGTCACAAACAATCCAGACAGCTTCCTCCCAATCTTCGCTCACACCACTGTATGACCCCCCGTTGCCACCCTGTGTTCGTGTTGGTGCTGTCCCTCCAATGGCCTGCAGGGTCTGGTCTACGTTCCTCTCTCTGAGCCAGTTCACAATGTTATCTGCCACTATCTCAGCTGGTTCCTGATGTCATCTTTCTCTGGAATGAAAATCGCCACAAATACTTCCCTCCTGGTTCACTGCAGCAGGAGTAGTGTTCCTCATGCCTTCACCGCCAGCAGGGAACAACTTGTCCAGAATCTCCAACTTTCATGAACACTTTAGTGTCATCCCTTCTCCCATGAAAGAACAAACAATTGATTCCATTTTCTCTTGTATCACGCTTATCAAGCTTCTCTTCCTGGAGTTGCTGACAATTTCTGGAAGCTCTCTTGCTTTGTTATGATCTATCACCAGGTGACATCATCAGGTGTTATCAAACCACTGTCAATCCAGACAGCTGTTGCTATCTCCTGCAGTTTCACTACAGACCAGTGTGGTGTCGCATGCTGGCCAGAGCTATGCTTTCGGGATATCTTCCTATTTCGAATCTTATGCCTGGAAGGTTTGGGATCATTATTTTTTCTGGGTTAGGGGACAAAGTCACCCATTCTCCCTGGTCAGCACTCAGCGGATCAGCCATGAAGTCATTAAACTCTGAATCAACGGCTCCAATCATCAGCCTTTTCCTCACCCTGGGCCTTCTCAAGTCTCTTTCTCAACATCTTCTCCTCTTCTGTCTCTCTGTGGCAGCCTCCTGTCTCTTGGACTCCGGAATATCTTGGCTAAAAATCTGCTAAAGAGGCCCCTATATTGCCAGTCTTCTCTCTCTGGTGCTTTGACAAATGTTCAGTTCGATCTGGGAATCTTCAGTTCGCTTGCAAATACAGGAGATGTGGGCCTCGGATTTACAGTCATGATCGCATCAAACTCAGGACCAGAGAACAATTGGGCACGTAATTTATGTCAAATAACATTGATTTAGCAGCTATGCATAACTGCAAGTTTTCCTCTCCCAAGAGATATCTCTTGCCTTTCCCCAACTGGCTAGCAGTCTCTCTAATCTTCTCTGACTTGTCATGACTGGAGAGCCCAGGCTGGAGCGTTATTAGAGTGCTACTGTGCCAGGAGCAAGCTTTGAGTCATATCACTAGCAATGTCTTTGTTTGTGTAAGTTCTTTGGTTCACTACTGATTTGCCTGATTAAAACACTGTATGTATCTCAGCCTTAGGCAACTCCGACTGAGGCTCTCTCCCAGACCCAAGATAGTGGCTGAGATGGCTGGATTTTTGGTTCCTCGTCCTGACACAAGCAGCCATCACCAAATATTATCAACTTATAAATGCGTAAGACTCTGAAACCAGAAAAAAAATATTGATAGTTGGGTTGTTAAGAATGGTCAAAAGCAATATTCACTATTTAATTGTAATACTTCTTAATGCAGCTATACGTTGAATTTTCCGATAAATTTCACGCTACTAAAATTCACTAAAATTTACCTAGCAAAAGTTGCAAAATATTGAAACTGAAATTATTTTCTGTTTATATACACTAAAATCTACCAAAAAAGTGATGGGCCATTATGTTTTAGCTGATCTTCCCTCCTGAGCACACTCTACCATGCATGTCCCTGCCTGGCCCTCCTTTCCAGAGTATAGGCGCTGTTGCTTGGTGGCGAGGCCAGCAGTCACGTGTACAGCCAGGAGGAGGAAGGCTACACATCATCAGGTGGTCAGCAGGGGTGATGAGTAGAAAAGAAGCAAGAAAGACATGTTCTCTATGGTGTGCAGCAACACCGGTTCGTAGTAGTAAAACCGGTTTTTGTATTTGATGATTTTGTTTCTAAAGGATATTAAATTTAATAAATGTGTCAAGATCATTCGTTTCACTATTCTGGATAATTTTCATCCTAATAAATTAACCTGGTACATTTACTTTAATTTAAATAAGCTATTTAGTGGTGTTGGTAAAGGGTGGGAATACTGAATTTTCATAAGATTTCAAGTTAACATTTACCTCGCAAAAAATGAAAACTTTTCAAATCTGAGAATCACATGATTCTGCACATAGAACTACATCATTAATACCATGGGCCGATTTTCAAACTCAAAAAAAAAATTCGCCTCCATATATCACCCTAGTGCAGTAATAAGGTTGAACAAGAGGACAGAGCTTTCAGGATTATGTCTAGTTGGCAATTATGTTTATTGCAATGGTAATTACTTATTTATTTACATGATAATTCCCGATGAAACGGTTTTGATGGTACAATAAAAGCAGGTACTGTAAATATAGTAAGTGTTACAAGAAGTATTAATACTTCGACAATACCGCCTCACCCGTACTGAGATTTTTTTTGCCATTTTTTTTTTTTTTTTTCTTTTTACAGGGACTAGCCCACCCGGGCACAGGTCATCGACCCACAACGGGGCCAGGGGGACGAAAAAATAGGAATAAAAATAAATTTAAAATATACAAGAAAAAGATTATATTAATCGATACCACGATGATGCCAACTCACAAATACTCTCCAGAATAAAGGCTAAATTGAATGTGTTGGATGGAACTATAAATCAAATCTGACCCGGGAAATGGATGGTAAATTGCCACATGGATTCAATAACTGCTGACGACTATTGTGGGTTCTCCCCCGCGTGTCATTGTCGCTCTACTGTAAGGCCGAGGACAGCGTTGCCAAATTTTACTTTGATTTAATCACGGAATGTCTGCCGTGAACTAGCTCAAAATTAGCATAATAATAAAGTTGAATGATAATTTTATGATAACCTAAGCGAATACATATACAACTAAAAAAAATTATTTCAAGTAACTAGTAACTAGACCCATGTTTATTATTTACTTATCACATTACTGTATGCATTTTTAGAGATGTTTGGCTTATACTGTACTGTACATGATGTTATATGTACGTTATACAGTATGTATTGTACAGTCACATTCAAGATTCTTCGAACACTGCTGGAGACAGCTGGCAACTCAAGGCTGTTTGTTTACTATAGTACGTAGTAAAAATTATGAATGAATGTAAAAGTGATCGGTGATTGGTTACTTAGTTCCCCGTTGCTTAATTAATGGTTGGGCTTTGTTGTTTCGCATTATATTATGCCTTTCTGCTGGTATATACTGTTAATTTGATTTTAAAATGGATAGAGCAATGGGCCAACCTATATGAATTTATGTTTAGACAATTAAACATGAGAAAAAATCGGTAAGTATGTTAAAGAACATCATGCATCGGGCACAGCTGTGTGCAGGCTGTGTATGAGGTTGTTGTTTATCATTAATTTATAATAATATTATCTTGAAACATTTAATCCCTTTCGGGTAATTACTCCAGTTGTATGTAACCGATGCTAAACTGACTTCTTTCTAAAGACGCTGATTTCATGCAACACAAACTGCTGTTTTAATTCGCTGTGGAATTAAGCAGAATCATCTGTTCACTGCTACTTGTAGTAAGTGTGTGTGTGTGTGTGTGTGTGTGTGTGTGTGTGTGTGTGTGTGTGTGCATGTGAGTGTGTGTGTGTGCACATGGCAGTGTATGTGTGTATGGAATGTGTGTGTATGCATGTGTGTGTGTGTGTGTGTGTGTGTGTGTGTGTGTGTGTGTGTGTGTGTGTGTGTGTGCGCGTGTGTGTGTGTGTGTGTCAGCCTGTGTCTGTATTAAATAATGACATTGTTCAATTGAAGGTGATGGTATATAATCTTACGAACCATCCGTCTGATGGTGTGAACTAGTGCAGTAGCATATGCCTAATACTTTTTACAAGCCTTTATAACAATATCAATGTAATTTAAGACTCTGAATATTATAAACAACAAATGGTATTTCTTTCGTTGAGTGACTAGTTGCCCCGCTCATAAAAAAAAAATAAATACAAAATCCTTGACTTTTCTGACTTACATTATGGGAATTATGTCACCTTTAGTCTGGTGTCTTTTAAAAAATATATATATTTTTTTTTTCATATATGTGTATGATGTATTATAAATTTGTATCTTATTTATTTATTTATTCATTCAACATTTTTTTATAAAATGCCTAATAAAATAAAAATATAAAGCTAACGCTATGGGCGGGAAGGTGGGGGAGACAGAGGTGTTGTCAGTGCTGACTACCCTTCCACTCCCTCAATTGTAGAAGGACCCTGCCAACGTGGAATACCACACGCAGAAAATCACTGAATGTGGAAGAATAATCGGCACGAAAGAGGCTGGGTTTTCACCTACTGAAATTGCACGAGAATTGGGGTTTTGTCGGTCAACTGAATATTATTGGATTAAGCGATGGGAAGAGGAGGGAAGTTTATAGGACCACCACAGGACGGGAATGGCGCGCAGAACAACACTTGCACAAGTTGAAGCCATCCGGAATTTTGCTGAGGCCAACCCCTTCAAGAATTAATTTTCAATAAGAGAGGATCTACAATTAAATATTTCCCCTTTAACAATCAGGCGAAGACTTCACGAAGGAGGCATTCACCATAGAACTCCCGCCACCAAGGAGAAGTTAAATGTGCGACATCGCGAGGGCAGGTTGCAGTTTGCTCGACGGTATGCTGAAGAAGGCTTAGATGTCTGTGGAAGAATTTTATTGTTACGAGTTCTGAGGGAGTGTGCTGAAGCCCTGGCCCCTGTGCTTGCTCGCCTCTTTCGCCTTTGCCTCAAAACCCAAACTTTCCTTTTTCTTGGAAGCATGCCTTGGTTCAGCCCATCCCGAAGAAGGGTGACCATTCTAATCCCTCTAACTATCGCCCCATTGTCCTAACTTCATCCCTCTCTAAGATTTTCGAAACTATCTTGAACTCCCATTTTCTCCGTCACCTTGAACGCCTTTCTCTTTTGTCGGATCACCAGTATGGCTTTCGCCAGGCAAGATCTACTGGTGATCTGCTCTCCTATTGCACCCATCTTTGGTCATCCTCTATTAGGGATTATGGGGAAACTTGCGTCGTGGCCCTCGACATCTCCAAAGCATTTGACAGGGAATGGCACAAGTCTTTGCTATCTAAACTTCCCTCTTTTGGTTTCTCTCCCCCACTTTGTTCTCTCATCTCTAGCTTCCTTGAGAATCGATCCATGGCAGTTGTTGTCGAGGGATCGATTTCTCGCTCTTTCTCTACCCCTAGTGGCGTCCCACAGGGTTCTGTTCTTTCACCAACTCTCTTCCTTCTTTTTATCAATGATTTACTTCACACTACAACTAATTCTATCCATTCTTACGCCGATGATTCTACTCTTCACTCACATTTTCCCCTTCCTCCTAACTCTCAAACTAAATCTGTTTCTAGAACTGATATCATTACTTCTATCAACGTAGATCTGTGCAGCATCTCTGAATGGGGAGATACAAACTTGGTAAAGTTCAATAGTAACAAAACTCAATATTTACCAATTACACTTTGTAAATTAGACGATCTCCCACCAATTACATTTCAGGACGCTATCATCCTCCCAAATTCTGAAATAAATATGTTAGGCCTCATCATTTCCTCCAATATGTCCTGGAAATCACACATCCTTAGTATAACTAAAGCTGCCTCCCGAAAGTTGGGAATGCTGTACAGATGCCGCAGCTACTTCACTCCTGAGCAGTTGCTCCAAGTATATAAGGGATTCATTCCTCCTAACTTGGAGTACTGCTCTCATATCTGGGCTGACTCTTCTTCTGTTCAACTGTTAGATTGGGTGGAATCAAAGGCATTTCTTCTTATTAACTCTCCTCCTTTAGTTGATAGTCTCTCTTCTCTCACTCTTCGCCGTAATGTTTCTTCACTGTCTCTTTTTTACAGGTACTTTAACGGGCAATGTTCGGTGGATTTGACATCCTGTGTACAGCCGGCAAGATCGTGGGCTCGTAACACTTATCTTGCCCATGGTGCCCACCGTTTTTGCATGGATGCTGGTCACATCTTTCTTTCTTCACACAGGCAAGCTGTGGAATGCTCTACCTTCTTCTGTCTTTCCATACTGTTATAATCTGTCTTACTTCCAAAAGCTGGTTTTCCGGCATATTCACGGTGTAGATTAATATATTCTTTTCTCTATTATTTTTAATTTTAATTTCTTTCTACTCATATTATTTCGTCCCCCTAGGCCAGGGGTCACCAAACTACGGCCCGCGGGCCGGATCCCAAGTCCTTCCCCGGCTCGTGGTAGCTCCGCCTACGCTCTGATGTTACCAGAGCTTTCGTTCTGGCTTGCAAGTATTGAACAGAATGATTATGCGGCCCGCGCTCGTCATTCTTTCAGTTATCCGTCCCACTGTGAAAAAAGTTTGGTGACCCCTGCCCTAGGCCCCGTTGTGGGCCGATGAATTGTGCCCGGGTGGGCTATTCCCCTCAAAAAAAAAAACCAATCTATAAACATATGAAAGCTGTTAAAATAGTGATAACTTAATGTCCTAGTGGACTCGAAATAGTATTTTGAAACGATGTTTATAGCAGTAAATTTTAAACTATTAACGAATGGAGGCTATAAATATTATAGTGCAGTGTACAGTACTTCAAAGTTGATTTGTGATTCCCAGTTGTTCAACCAGCGAGAGATCATGCCTCTCTGCAGTAAAGGTTTGTTGAGGATCAAGAGATCTATAAGTCTGGTCACGTGGTACCGTTTGTTCGCGGAGGCTATAGGCTGATGAAATTCTAAATACATCCTGTTGACGGGTTCGGGATACATCTAACATAAGACGGTGTTTTATTTGTGTTTTAGTTAATACAAACTGATATGATTTCTCGTCAGTCTGCTCCCAGACATGCTGCCATTTCGTGGGCTACGAGATAGCGGAAACTCTTGCCAGTGCCAAATGCAAACCACAGTTCCTCTTCTTGGTGCATCCCTTGGACCACTGAGACAGCCAAAACCACGACGTCTGTGTCCACAGTCCGGATCAGTATCATATGGTGGCCATGCTAATAATAATAATAATAATAATTGACGGTTTATTGAAAAAGTTCTGCAGCCCGAAGGCTGAAAATATACATTGGACATAAATGACTTATTACATACATTGGTGGTTTAACAAAAGCCTTCATTAGAAAGGTAAAAGAGAACATACAGTGGAACATACAGATTAATGTAGGTGCTGACAACCAAAAGCAATAGTGTAAATGGCTCTCCCAGATGGTGTTGTGAGGGACCTCACGTGGTGTAGTAAATCCCTCACAGATGGTGTTATGAGGGGCCTCACGTGGTGTAGTAATTCCCTCACAGATGGTGTTATGAGGGGCCTCACGTGGTCCAGTAATTCCCTCACAGATGGTGTTATGAGGGGCCTCACGTGGTCTAGTAATTCCCTCACAGATGGTGTTATGAGGGGCCTCACGCGGTGTAGTAATTCCCTCACAGATGGTGTTATGAGGGGCCTCACGTGGTGTAGTAACTCCTTCACATATGGTGTTATGAGGGGCCTGACGTGGTGTAGTAATTCCCTCACAGATGGTGTTATATGAGTGAGGTGTGGTCCCAGGCCTTCCTATCGTAGACGGATTAACACATCGCTGGTTGTTGGGTCTCACGGGCCGCTATCACTGGGTACCTGGGACCTCACTGTGTGAAGGTCAACCCGGGTACGACTGGTACTGTTGAGTTGTTCTCACTGACTTAAGCACCGTTCACCACTGTTCACCTCTGTTTAACACTGGTTCCATTCCTTTCTTAAATGAAACAGCAACTTCTGGCGAGAACATGTTGATATTCCGGTGGGGAGGAGGGTTCAGGGGAGGGGGCTGGTATGGGCCAACACAACAGTTGACCTGGCTGCTCCGAGAGGAGCGCCAGGCACGTCTCGACCCTGGGCTGCATAGGATGCATGCAGCAACATGCGACTGTCTGCTTCTTCGTGATTGCATGGGGCGATCGATGCCAGATGAGGGAGCAATGGCTTGCTAAGGACTGCCTTTCCATCTGTGATGACAAGCTGCTTGTCTTCCTTGTCAAACCACGTGACGCCTTCAGCTTGTTTCGATGAAGAATAGCATCGACAGGCTTGGTTCCTTCCATCAGACGTTCTCTGGTGAAGGTCTGGAACTGGTCTTGGCCAATGCTCTTCGCATTTCTGACAGTCTCAGCTACAGAAAGACTGGCAATCTCCTTGGTGTGAAGGGCCACCAGATCCAGGCTTTCCTCCTCAAAAGGATTACCAAGCTCTTCTGTTACACTGACAAGGAAGTGGACATCTTTGATGAATGAAGTTTGCACACTTGGAATCTGGGGATCAATCCCTTTGCCTGCTCCAGTACTGGTGCTCATTTGAACCCTTCTATCACTCTCGCAACTTCTGGACCCGAAACCATCCAACGCCGCAGGGCACTGGGATTGTTTGTCAGGCCCACACCTCCTCCATCTCCTTTGATGCAGGCGTTGTTCTGTTCGTGAGCCTGATCAATCGGGATTGCTGAGAATACCTTCCTCGTCTTCTGCACCGTGAAGTTGCCTGCATTGAACTCTCTGGCTACATCTGGGTACTTTTTTTCAAGTTCTGCAACGTCCCTTAGGTGAACAGGGACCATGGGGTCAGTCCCGTCAGTGCATCAAGGTACATGGTGAACGAGGATTGACGCAGAGAACGCACATACTCTAGTACCAACAGCTCTAGTTCTAGCACTGATGCCCAGTACTGGAACAAGAGGGTGTCTTCTCTCTTTTTTCACCGGGCATTGAACTTGGGCAGATATTCGGTATGGCCAACTTCTCGCAAGCAGAAGCGATCATAGGCACGTTTCTGTAGAATATACAGTGCCGCAGCAGTGAGCCCTCTTTGTGCGGGTGACGTGGGCTGTTCACAGAAAGGAATCAGCCTACCCTGGTGTCGCAATCTCGGCTTGAAGTAGTGCCTCCGTCCAGCCACTGCCTTTTAGCCAGTCCCTCAGCATCTTCAGAGCTGCCATCTCGATGTGCAGTCCCCCAAACATAACCACCAGTTTGTTTTCACCATAACGCTCCGGATAGGTTCATTTTCTTTTTATTGGGCACCCCCCTACATCCTTGTGTAAGGTGAAGCGCAGAAGCGTTTACAGCGCCCAACAGGGAAGCATGCTAAGTTCATGCTTGCCTTTATGTCTCATGAGTTAAGGGCGTAGAAGCCTGAAGAGTCAATGGTTTATGTCAAGCAAGTTATTGGAAGCTCCAACAACTTGTCCCTGAATACGAATTCGCAACTTTCGATTTACAACAGGTACCTACTTTGCTGTTAGGTGAACAGGGACCAAGGCAGGCTGGGAAGTGTGTCCGAACAACTTTCCACCGGCCCGGGAATCGAACCCATGACATCTCGCTTGCAAGGCAAGAGCGATACCGTTCTACCCACCGGCGCCCCCGTCATGTTCATTGAATTTGCTTGGCCAAGGCATACAGGGGCTGATAGAGGGTGACTGCTGGTGTCTGTCCAGGGTTCAGGTCCTCAACATCATTCTTTATGACATCTATGGAGTGACGGATCATAGACACTGTGTGAGCACTCTCCACAAAAAGTGGAAGCAGCGACGTGGGGCAGAAGACTCGAACATCTGGCGTCTGGTGGCTGGCATGAAAGGCTGCCCATGATGTATCATCTTGTGTCTCAGTTCTGCCATCAACGACCTCCATGGCATGGCTAAGCCACGGGTACTCTTCTGCAGTGTGCTGTGTGAAGTCTCTTGCCAGTGACGTGGCTGTGAGGGTTGGGGCAGGCGACTTCTTGACGCTAATATTGACAGGAGACACATCTTTGTACAGTAGTAGTGTGGGAAATGACGAACAGACTGAGTAAAGCTTGCATTCTCAGATCCTCCAAGGATGACAATGCTTCGATCTACTCCTTCACCAGGAAAAGCGGGGTGCTGAAGCAGAGAGATTGAGGTACCATGGAAAGATGTCTTTGCTGTTGTTACAATGGTATTATGGTCAATATTTTCTACGGCAGCTGTTGTAAACACCTTGCCACGCATCTTTGGAGGGCAGACCACTTGCTCTCTGCGAAACTACTGGCAGACATTGTTGCCCATCTACACTAAGAGACGGAGGACACGGTCGTAGAAAATACTGAGACCTAGATGTAACAGTCTGTCCACCAATTCTCTATTGCGTGTGTGAGCGTGCAACATCATCCCCATGTACAAGGGAACTGGTGACTCCTGTGAAGTGCTGTGCATTTCAGTGAGAGACGTTGTGGCGTTATGCACCCGCTTGTGCTTGAAGCTGTTGAACCTCAGCAACTGGGCGATGGTGAGGGCTGCAGGGCTTATGTCTGCTATCTGGTCATTGATGCTGGGACCCTCTAGGACCATGTTCACCAGGCCAAGTAAAAGTGATGGCACAGACTCTTCTTGGCACTCCTGATGGAATCCATTGAAAGGCTTGGCCTCTCCAAACATATGGCGTCGCACAATCTGGGCAGCACGTGCAAGATGAACCGCATCACTGTCACTGTCCAGTTCGCAGGCTTTGGTGATAGCAGCGCCGACATCTTCCTCAAATATCATGTTGTATGCATGCATGTCAGGGAAATGGGCAAGGAGCCTCTGTTTGAGTCGTTTGGAGTGTACCCTTGTATCTAACTTGAAACCTAGCTGTTCCTTTCGGGACTGGAAGAGGTGGGCGAGATCAGCTAATTTAAAGACAGTTGCTCTCCCTTCTACCCTGGTTTCTTTGATGTAGAGAACTAGCTCGGCGAGGACAGTTCCAGATGCTTTCTCTCCTGATCTGTTTCATTAGACCCTTCACACTGGGCATATCGGGCACGGTTGTACAGTTCTACTAGGCTTTTCGTGTGGTACTTGGCGTCTAAAGCCAGCATGTCCCTAGCACTGAGTTGGCCAAGAAGTTTTGTGTCTTCAAGCATGGTTGCACAGGCTTGCACCTTTCTGTCCAATTGGAATGTTGCTGCTTCATGGAGACTATCAATCCCTGCAGGTTGGTCACAAAAGAAGCAAACTTCCTGGATCGTCTTCTCCTTACTAGCCGAGCGTGAATGTGTCCTGGCCAGTTTGCTTGCAGCTGGTGTATCCTGGCTCTTGTCTTCTGTCATAAGCGTTCTCTTTTCTACCCTTTGTGCTGCTGTATTTGAGACTACATGAATGATGATACTGAGCATAGTTAGCAACCATAGCTGCCTCAATGCCATTCCCTTTGTCAAGTCTCTCTTGTCGGAGTGTTGGTGAAAGTTGACCGAGCTCACTGAATCTGACTAAATTCTCCGCAAGTGAACTGTGACCACTCCCAATGTATCTACATTTTGGACTAAGAAGGGCATCTCACTGACTGCCGTGTCCTCTTGGCAAAGAAGACACAGATTCCAGTTTGTCTGAGCTGGAGGTGAAGTTGGTGGAGCAGGATGGACAGGGTCAATAAATCTGAAGCTCTTCGACAGGACTAGAACACCTCAAGCAGCGTTTAATTCTTTAATCTTAATCTTTCAAAAGCATCACAGTCGGCATCCATGACAATTACTCCACAAGCAGCAGTATTGGATGACCCTGCAAAAGCAGAAAGGTATTCATTTTAGTAATGGCCACCATCACCACCACCACCACAGACAACAACAACTCTAGTGCATAAACTGTAGCAATCAGGCGGGTAACATACTGTTTAATTTGACTAATTAGTCTAATTACTCTATTATTTCTATACCAATATAATAAAATAATTCACTTAGTAGTTTTAGTTCTTTTACAGTGAATTAAACTCCACTGCGAACATGCAGTCACACCCAGCATGGCAATTAAGTAAAATATCAGTAATTGTTGGTGGCCATTTTGAATAATAGCTGCAACGACCGTCAAGAGCTAAATCTGCGGTGGCTCCATATCCAGATCTGTTCACTATATATAAGTCAACATGTGTGCCAAATTTGGTGCTTTTATCACAAAATGCATAATTGGTTAAAATAGTGAGGTTATGCCGCCCGACTATTTCTAGAGAATGCAAGTTTAGTTTCTTTAATCTATCTTGATAAGGAAGGTTTCTAAGTCCTTGAATCATTTTCGTCACTCTTCGCTGCACCGACTCCCGTGAATTGATATCCATTCTATAATAAGGGCACCAGAACTGAACAGCATAATCGAGGTGCAGCCTGACAAGCGCAAGATATAATTGCAATATGACTTCCGCACTCTTATTACTTATACTTCTAGATATAAAACCCAATACTCTGTTTTCATTATTTCGAACATTAACACACTGTTTTCTAGGCCTTTGATACGGTACTCTGTCAATTTCTTTGCTAAAGTCTAATTAAATAATATCGCAATTTTTGTCATTATCTACTACCTCATAGACTTTCCTAAAAAAAGTCAGCAGATTTGTTAGACAAGATTTTCCCTTTGTAAATCCATGTTGAGAGTCGTAGATTAATTTATTTTTCTCTAAATGCGATCAACTCTGAGTAGTAATAGTTATAAGACAAAAATTCTCCGTAATCAACAGCCACACTCATCTCGCTGATCGTCACATTCACCTCAGACGTGTTCATTATGTCAGTCAGGATGCCAAGGAAGGTTTTACAGATTAACCCAAATTTGCATCTCTCCAAGGAGCCAAAAGTCAACAAAGTGGTAAAATTTCAAAGTCAGGTTAGTGTGAATTAGGGTCCAGCAATTAAACTAATCCGATTATGGTGTTGGGGGAGGGGGGTGGGGGATTGAAGTCCGCGTGGAAAGAGGGAGGGTAATTGTGAGGGATGGCGGGAAGGATGGTACCTATAAGGGAGGGAGGGAGAGTGTGAGGGAGGAGGGTGAGAGGGAGGAGGGTGTGATGAGGGAGGTTGTGATGGAGGGTGTGGGGGAGGAGAGTATGGGGTAGGAGAATATAAGGGAAGAGAGTTTGAGGGAGGAAAGTGTGAGGGAGGGTATTAAGGAGGAGGGTGTGAAGGAGGAGGTTGTGAGGGAGGGTATAAGGGAGGGAGGGTGTAAGGGAGGGTACATATAACCCCCCTCCCCCCCTTCAATCTCCAACACACTTCTCGTTTTCTCTGGAAATGTCATGTAAACTCAAACATAAATTTCGATTTGAATTATTTTTAATTTGACTTGCAATAACTTTTGACCACTTAAGTGAGTAAGCATATTATTAAACCATTATTATTATTTAGATATTCCTTAAGTGGAATAACATGCCAGTAACACGTAGTGGTTATTACGTGGTGGTCAGTCTCACTGTAAACATGACGTGGTGGCCGGTCTCACTGTAAACATGACGTGGTGGCCGGTCTCACTGCTCAAGCCTTGACATTAATTAGTCCAGTCTCACTTGGCTTATGACGTGGTGGCCGGTCTCACTGTAAACATGACGTGGTGGTCAGTCTCACTGTAAACATGACGTGGTGGTCAGTCTCGCTCTGTACATATGTTGTGGTGGTCAGTGTCACACTGTACACATGACGTGGTGGTCAGTCTCACTGTAAACATGACGTGGTGGCCGGTCTCCTGTACACGCGGCGTGAGTGGTCAATCTCACTGTATGAAAAAACGCCTGACGTGGTGGCCGGTCTCTCCTGTAAACATGACGTGGTGGTCAGTCTCACTGTAAACATGACGTAGTGGCCGGTCTCACTGTAAACATGACGTGGTGGCGGTCTCACTGTAAACGCAGCGTGGTCAGTCTCACTGCCAAGCATGACCGTGAGTGGTCAGTCTCACTGTAAACATGACGTGGTGGTCAGATCTCACTGTAAACTTATGACGTGGTGGTCAGTCTCGCTCTGTACGCACTTATGTTGTGGTGGTCAGTGTCACACTGTACACATGACTGGTGGGTCAGTCCATATAAACATGACGTAGTGGCCAGTCTCACTGTACACATGATGAGTCGAATCTCCACTGTAAACGCCGACGTGGTGGCCAGATCTCACTGTAAACATAACGTGGTGGTCAGTCTCTGTAAACATGACGTGGTGGCGGTCTCACTGTACACATGACGTGGTGGTCAATCTCCTTGTAAACATGACGTGGTGGCCAGTCTCACTGTAAACATGACGTGGTGGCCGGTCTCTGTAAGCTTATGACGTGATGGCCAGTCTCACTGTAAACTTATGACGTGGTGGTCAGTCTCACCAAGCATGACGTGGTGGTCGATCTCGCAAACATGACGTGGTGGCCAGTCTCCTGTAAGCTTATGACGTGGTGGTCAATCTCACTGTAAACATGACGTGATGGTCAGTCTCCTGTAAACGCGGCGTGGTGGTCAGTCTCACTGTAAACATGACGTGGTGGCCGGTCTCACTGTAAACATGACGTGATGGCCAGTCTCACTGTAAACATGACTGACGTGATGGCCAGTCTCACTGTAAACATGACGTGGTGGCCAGTCTCGCACTGTACACATGTTGTGGTGGTCAGTGTCGCACTGTACACATGACGTGGTGGTCAGTCTCACACTGTACACATGACGTGGTGGTCATTCTCACACTGTAAACATGTGGTGGTGGTCAGTCTCACACTGTAAACATGTGGTGGTGATCAGTCTCACACTGTACACATGACGTGGTGGTCTGTCTTATACTGTAAACATGACGTGGTGGTCATTCTCACACTGTAAACATGTGGTGGTGGTCAGTCTCACACTGTAAACATGTGGTGGTGGTCAGTCTCACACTATAAACATGACGTGGTGGTCAGTCTCACACTGTACACATGTTGTGATGGTCAATCTCACACTGTACACATGTTGTGATGGTCAGTCTCACACTGTACACATGACGTGGTGGTCATTCTCACACTGTAAACATGTGGTGGTGGTCAGTCTCACACTGTAAACATGTGGTGGTGATCAGTCTCACACTATAAACATGACGTGGTGGTCTGTCTTATACTGTAAACATGACGTGGTGGTCATTCTCACACTGTAAACATGTGGTGGTGGTCAGTCTCACACTGTAAACATGTGGTGGTGGTCAGTCTCACACTGTACACATGTTGTGATGGTCAGTCTCACACTGTACACATGTTGTGATGGTCAGTCTCACACTGTACACATGTTGTGATGGTCAGTCTCACACTGTACACATGTGTGATGGTCAGTCTCACACTGTACACATGTTGTGATGGTCAGTCTCACACTGTACACATGTTGTGATGGTCAGTCTCACACTGTACACATGTTGTGATGGTCAGTCTCACACTGTACACATGTTGTGATGGTCAGTCTCACACTGTACACATGTTGTGATGGTCAGTCTCACACTGTACACATGTTGTGATGGTCAGTCTCACACTGCACACATGACGTGGTGGTCAGTCATGTCTGTGACACTGTACACATGTACACATGGTGGTGGTCAGTCTCACACTATAAACATGTACACTGTACACATGTTGTGATGGTCAGTCTCACACTGTACACATGACGTGGTGGTCAGTCTCACACTGTACACATGTTGTGATGGTCAGTCTCACACTGTACACATGTTGTGGTGGTCAGTCTCACACTATAAACATGACGTGGTGGTCAGTCTCACACTGTACACATGTTGTGATGGTCAGTCTCACACTGTACACATGTTGTGGTGGTCAGTCTCACACTGTACACATGACGTGGTGGTCAGTCTCACACTGTACACATGTTGTGATGGTCAGTCTCACACTGTACACATGACGTGGTGGTCAGTCTCACACTATAAACATGTGGTGGTGATCAGTCTCACACTGTCAATGTGTCTTTCGATGTGAGGAAAAACTATTCAGTTAAACCCACAGTGTGGAAGGATTCTATAATGTTAAATATTTATTATATAAGTTTAAGATGAGCTTCCACTCAAACTTTTCTTTTTACCTGAAGTGCATCAGGTGAGGAGGTTCCCACGTTGAGATACATTGTAATTTTTCTTCCTGTTATCCGGTACACTGAAGGTAACGTTGAGTGACTCGGCTCACGTGTTCTCCTCTCAGATTCCTTTCCTCCGTCTGGTCTGCTTCATTCACTGTGGGTCTGCACGTCATGCAAAGTTTCATGACTTTTTCTTGTTCAACTTGGAGCTTCTATGCAACTTTATTTCCACTATTCGTCCATCCTGTGATCTTCAGTGAATACCCCGACCAGAACCGGGCAAATAATCTAACTTTTCACCGAGCCACAAACTTACCCCGCTTCCTTCATTCACCTTGTATGAGCTTTTATGGTCGACCATCCTGTGAAGACCTGAACACTAAATCTCTGCCTCTAATGTGAGTTTTAATAGACTCTTCTTACCTGCGCGTGAACCTTCTGAACTGATACACAAGTCCAGAGTGTTGCACAATGAATTAACCTTAATTACACATTCCTAGAGGGAGAGGTTCCTATTATATATGAACAAGGAGAGAGAGAGAGAGAGAGAGAGAGAGAGAGAGAGAGAGAGAGAGATGACAGACTGACAGGATGACAGACAGAGAGAGAAAGAGACAGAGAACGGACGAAATAGAGGACGAAGGCACAAATGTTTAGATGAAGAGAAAAAAAAAAGAATGATAGAGAGAAACAAGAGAAAAGACAAGGAAAGAGAGAAAGGAAATCAGAAGATATAAAAGGAAGAGGAGAAGACAGAGAGAGGAAGAAGACAATAAGATAAAGGAGAGGTGAAAACAGAGAAGGGAGGAGAAGACGGAGGGAGAAGTGAAGACAGAAAGAGGACAGGAGAGGAGAGAAGACAGAAAGAGGAGAGGAGAGGAGACAAGACAGAGAGAGTAGAGGAGAGGACAGAAGACAGAGGAGACGAGGAGACAGAAAGAAGAAAGGAGAAGACAGACAGAGGAGGTAAGAAGACAGAGAGAGGAGTCGACAAGACAGAGAGACTAGAAGACAGAGCAGATGAGAGAAGAAAACAGAGAGCGTAGAGGAGAGAGGAAGACAGAGATGAAAGAAGAAAATATATAGAGAAGAGGAAAGAAGAAGACAAAGATAGGAGAGGAAAAGACATAGAGAGGAGATATAAAAACAGAGAAAGGAAGGAGAAGAGAGAGAGAGGAAGAAGACAATAAGATAAAGGAGAGGGGAAAACAGAGAGGGCAGAGAAGAATATAGAGAGAGAGAAGAGGAAAGACGAAGACAGAGATAGGAGAAGAGAGGAGAAGACAGAGAGATAGAGAGATAAGAAGAGAGAGGAGAGGAGAGGAGAGGCGAGGCCAAGTAACAAAAAGTTTTAAACGTTTTTAAGCCAGCCAGCTGATGCCAGACCCGCAAAGACCCCGAGGAAATAATTTTTTGGCACGAGAAGCAGCTCCAACCCCAGACAGATTCACCACAGCTGTACCATCGTCAGTAACACCATCAGTGATCTCCCATCCACCGCCTTAACTCTCATATAATCCATAAGAAATCATGTTTTGCCGACCTGCTGAAACATCCAGCTTTCACACGTATGGAGTCGAACCCTTGCTGTAGTATAAGGTCGTATGGCTGATACCTTTCTTTCTATATATTTCTTACCTCTTTCGTTTTTAATGTAACTGTAAAGAGAGACAGAGAGATGAAAAGGAGAGAGAGAGAGAGAGAGAGAGAGAGAGAGAGAGAGAGAGAGAGAGAGAGAGAGAGAGAGAGAGAGAGAGAGAACTAAAACTAGAAAGATGAATGGATAAAGACTGGGAAAAAGAAGAGAAGGTGAAAGCAAATAAATGATGCTGATCACTACTCACCTTTTTTAGCAGTGGATGATCCAAAGGTGATGTCACAGTGTAAATCGCAATATCTTTATTTGTATGTACGAGTATATCCGGCCTAAGCATTCGCGTTTACTACTGCTGCAGAAGGAATATGCGGACTGGCAATTATACAAACGAACGATCGCACAGCGCTGGTGCATTGGAAGTAATACTCTAATGTGGTTCTCTAGTGTGGTTCTCTGATATGGTTTTTAATGTGGTTTTTAATAGATCGAGGTCACCGGGTCAAAGATTGCGGTCACTGGATCAAAGCTGAGGTCACTTGGTTAAGGCTGAGGTCACTGAGTCAAGGCTGAGGTCACTGGGTCAAGAGGTCACTGGGTCAAATTTGAGGTCACTGGGTTAATGCTGAGGTCACTGAGTCAAAGCTGAGGTCACTGGGTCAAAGTTGAGGTCACTGGGTTAAAGCTGAGGTCACTGGGTCAAGGCTGAGGTCACTGGGTCCAAGTTGAGATCACTGGGTTAATGCTGAGGTCACTGGGTCAAGAGTGAGGTCACTGGGTCAAGGCTGGGGTCACTGGGTTAAGGCTGAAGTCACTGTGTAAAAGCTGAAGTCACTGAGTCAAGGCTGAGGTCACTGGGTCAAGAGGTCACTGGGTCAAATTTGAGGTCACTGGATCAAGGCTTAGGTAACTGGATCAAAGCTGAGGTCACTGGGTTAAGGCTGAGGTCACTGAGTCAAGGATGAGGTCACTGGTCAAGGCTGAGCTCACTAGGTCAAGGCTGAGGTCACTGTATAAAGGCTTAAGTCGCTGATTTAAGGCTGAGGTTACTGGCTCAAGGTCGAGTTCACCGGGTTAAGGCTGAGGCCACCGGGTGAAGGCTGGGGTCACTGGGTTAAGGCTGAAGTCACTGGGTCAAGGCTGAGGTCATTGGGTCAAGGTTGAGGTCACTGGTCAAGGCTGAGGTCACTGGGTTAAGGCTGAAGTCACTGTGTAAAAGCTGAAGTCACTGAGTCAAGGCTGAGGTCACTGGGTTAAGAGGTCACTGGGTCAAATTTGAGGTCACTGGATCAAGGCTTAGGTAACTGGATCAAAGCTGAGGTCACTGGGTTAAGGCTGAGGTCACTGAGTCAAGGATGAGGTCACTGGTCAAGGCTGAGGTCACTAGGTCAAGGCTGAGGTCACTGTATAAAGGCTAAAGTCGCTGATTCAAGGCTGAAGTTACTGGCTCAAGGTCGAGGTCACCGGGTTAAGGCTGAGGCCACCGGGTGAAGGCTGGGGTCACTGGGTTAAGGCTGAAGTCACTGGGTCAAGGCTGAGGTCATTGGGTCAAGGTTGAGGTCACTGGTCAAGGCTGAGGTCACTGGGTCAAGGTGAGGTCACTGGGTCAAAGGTCGAGGTCACTGTATAAAGGCTGAAGTCGCTGATTCAAGGCTGAGGTTACTGGGTCAGGTCGAGGTCACTGGGTTAAGGCTGAGGTCACCGGGTCAGAGCTAAGATAACCTGGTCAAGGCTGAGGTCACTGGGTCCAGGCTGAGGTCACTGTATAAAGGCTAAAGTCACTGGGTCAAGGCTGAGGTCATTGGGTCAAGGCTGAAGTCACTGGGTCAAGGCTGAGGTCATTGGGTCAAGGTTGAGGTCACTGGTTAAGGCTGAGGCCACCGGGTGAAGGCTGGGGTCACTGGGTTAAGGCTGAAGTCACTGGGTCAAGGCTGAGGTCATTGGGTCAAGGTTGAGGTCACTGGTCAAGGCTGAGGTCACTGGGTCAAGGCTGAGGTCACTGTATAAAGGCTAAAGTCACTGGGTTAAGGCTGAGGTCATTGGGTCAAGGTCGAGGTCACTGGGTTAAGGCTGAGGTCACCGGGTCAGAGCTAAGATAACCTGGTCAAGGCTGAGGTCACTGGGTCAAGGCTGAGGTCACTGGGTCAAAGGTCGGGGTCACGTATCACCAGGTGTTCCATGATGTGTGTTACTGCCTGTACTTAATGTATATGTTACAGTGTTTTACGAAACCGGTTATTTTGCAAAATTACCGGCATGTATATTGGTAATTTTGCAAAATAACTTACAGACAACCTAAACTAACTTAACCTTATGGTTAGGTTAAGTGAGAAGTTAGGTTAGGTTAGGTCAGGTTAGGTTAGGCCAGGTTAGGTAGATTGATAAAGTTAAGTGATTCTTTTTTTTTTTTTTTAGCCTGTTTGTAAGTTATTTGGCAAAATTACCAATATGCATGCCGGGAATTTTGCAAAATAACCGATTTCGCAAATAAAAATTAACATATATACTGTACAGTATATATAATTAGAGTATAGCGTAGTATCACTATAGGTCTTAGGCATATATTTCTTTTATTTACGCATGATATATTGGAGTATTTGTGCCCAGGACCAGGCCAGGATTATTTATGTACCAGTTTTGGAATAAACCGCAGGAAGAAGGTCTTTGATGTATATTACATTTTGGTTATATATCCCTTACCGTCTGGCTATCAACGAGAAATATAGAGGTTCTTATCTGACACTATTTTTTATTACTATTTTTTCTCAGGGTAAATGTGATTCCTCCCTCAGGGAATTTCATCAAGCCAAGAAAAATTGTCTGAGAACTATGGGGAAGTGGAAGAGTCTTTTCAAAATTCTAGCTATTACTGAAGCGAAGCGCCGGAAGTAAGATATTTCGAAAACTTGAAGAATCTCTTGCGACCCAAATCTGTCGAGTCATGGGAATGGTGCGGAAGGCTGATCAAAGCTTCCTTAGTGGTTCTTTATGCCCTTATAGTGTGTGTGTATGTGTGTGTGTGCGTTAGTGTGTGTGCACACACTAAACAGGGTGGTGAAATGCGTCTAGTGTAGCAGCATTATGTTAGTGTTAAGGTGCAAACACTACTTGCTCCCTCTCGCTTTCAGCTGCCGCCGCTGGCTAGCCCTCGTGGTAAACAGGGAAGCAACTTGCATAAGTCTTCCCCTGCCAGTACACAGCCTCCTCACCATCAAGACTCCTGCTGTGCCTCCTCGTGTCAACAAGGAACTGGGTGCCTCGTGGGACCAGGCTAGATAAGCAGGGTATCTCGGAGTAGCAGTGGGGCCCAGAGGGATGGCATAAAGGCTCACTGGCATGTGGACACGTCCTGGCGCCTACCTGACCACCGCCCGCTGCCTTGAGGATTAACCTTGGCAGATATAAGGCTACGGGAGTAAACCCCGAACGAAAAATCTGGAGTGGAGCCCCGCATCAGGCAGACATGCTTACAGGGTTCCAACAAGACCCCAACGGCGGTGTAGACGGAAGCGGTGACCACCATGGAAACCCAACGACTATACCGGCGGACGAAGGCAATGCCTGATGTACAGGCTACTAAGGCGAAACGCAACAAACTGCGCTATCGACAGTCCATTGCAACTCTCCTTCTCCCCAGTCGTTGCAACACTTGCACCACTGGATTAGGAAAAGGGAGAGCCAAGATATGTGGTTGCAGCCTGCACTGCTGCCTCACCACATAAATCAACTCACGCGCAGCCATCACCCAGCTCATCATACAACTCATCATCATCAAACCCCTTATTCCCCCAAAAAATCCTATGGCGACGGACGAGTGGCGACGGGGACAGGCAGAGATGATTGCCGGGAGTCGCTACTCACAATTCTACACATGGATGGCACAGATAAGATGGTCGTTTATGCACTGGGATCTTGGCAGCGGTGCAATCCGGTCCTGTGTGTGCGACTGAGCAGCCCTTACGAGGAGCCACTCTGCTCACCCCTCAGGGAGGGGGCTAGAAAAGGTGCCCAAAACATAGCCTGCCAAAAAACCCAATCTGACTGGGCAATGGCACCCAGTAAGGTCATCCTTATGCAGTCGAAAACACAATCAAAATCACAGATCCAAACAAAAATACCCCGTACAACCTCTTATGGTCGCTGCATGGAATGTCATGAGAGAAGAACTGCCCTTGTGGCAAAAGAGCTGGCTTGGTATAACATCGATAAAGCAGCCATCAGTGAGTCCCGGATCCCAGATGAGGCCCAACTCAAAGAAAGGGGGTCTGGGTATGCCTTATTCTGGAAGGGTAAGCCTGCTGCAGAGAGAAACCACATTTATGGGGTTGGCTTTGCCATCCGCTAACGCATCCTACACAGGTTAACTCAAATGTCTATTTGGATCAACGAGCGCCTCATGACGCTTTGAGTCCCATTGAATCACTCACTCATGCCTTCTTCATCAGTGCATACACCCCAACACTGGATGCAGAGGATGACATCAAGGAGGCCTTTTATGCCGACCCATACAGAGTGCTAACCTCTATCACAAGAAGAGACAAGGTTGTGCTCCTTGGCGACTTCAATGCCAGAGTTGGCAGAGCTGCTAAAATTTGGGAGGGAACCATAGGGAGAAATGGACTAAGCAAGTGTAATCCCAATGGCCTACTCCTTCTCAGCAAGTGTGCTGCTGTGCTGCTCACAACCTCACTGTCACCAATACCTTGTTTAGGAAGGTGATAAGTTTAAGGGATCGTTGCAACACCCACCATCCAACCTTTGACATCTCATTGACTACATCATAGTCAGAGAAACAGATCGCCGAGATGTCCTCATCATCCGTGCCATGCATGGCTCAGACCACTGTGACACTGATCATCGACTTGTCAGATCCAAGCTCTCACTTCACGTTGCCCCAAAACGGCGAAGGCAGCGAGCCTCCAGAAGTGGTTTGAATACTAAGCGTCTGGAGGATCCAGCGGTAGCACATGCTTTCAGAGAGCAGCTCGAAAATGGGCTTATAAACAATCCAACAGCAAACAACGTGAATCCCAATGCAGAATGGGACACTCGTAATACTGTTATGACAAAGGGCCAATTGCATGGTGGTAACCGACCGTCGTTTGTTGTTACTACGTCATCGTAGTGTAGTCAGGTGTACCTACTGGCGGAAGACTGGGAGGTTGGTGTGCTTGCACCCTCAAAATGTTGTTAGTGGCACGAAATGTTTACTCTTGCTACACGATTTACGAGCATGAAAAACTTGAATCCCAAGCTAAGGTGCACCTCATTTTCCTATTTTCTTTGATAATAAGCCAATTCTGGGAATGAAATACGATCACTTACAGTAAATATAGGTAAATATAGCCTGTGACAACCATAAGAACGTAGGAAGAGAGTGTAATATCTGTTCTTTTCTTCTTTATCCTTATTAAATCTAACAAAGTAATAAGTTTGTCGCAAACTTGGGGTTAGGTGAGTGTAAATGAAAAGAATTATGGCCTGTTCTGTGGATGAAGTCAGTGGATTATAACAAAGTACAGTATTAGGTATTATAATTTTGTTATGACAGTGATGAACTCACTGTACAGATGAATGGGATAAAATCTTTAAAAATATCACCATTACTGCTAGTTTTCTATCGAACAGGATATTATCTTTGTACCAAAAATTTTTACTTTCATATTATACAAGTATAAAGACCAGTTATCTACAAGATATGAAACCTTTAGATAATGTTTCCTACTCGTCTCCGCCTGATTATAGTAATGCAATAAATACCCGAAGAAAGAAAGCAAGACATGAACACTTTCCCAATGTCAGGAGTAAAAATGTATACAATATGCTAATGACATGGACTAAACCAGAAGTCGGAGAAAAGTATCTGCTGTTTAAATGGTCTTTTATTTGGAAAAATATTCCATGTAAATACTGTATATGGATCCTCACCAGAGAGCCTTCATATAGTTAGTGTGCAGACATTTGTTTACAAGGCATATACTGTACTCAACTATAATGGAAAGGAAGACATGTTAGGTTGGATTAGGTTCATCTTGTGAGCAAATGTCATGGAACCCATATACAGTAGGTATAGTCATGAAATTCTACCAACTAATCAGAGACTAATAATGTTAAACATAGAACAAGATGATAATTAAATGGTTTAAAAATATACTCAATACAGTCTGCAATGTTAATTGCAAATTAATCCTGCAGTTTTTAATATTAATATAATATGAACTGTAATAATAATAAGGATAAGAATACAATGATATTGCTTATGTCAGAATATAGCCTTTATTAAAAGCAGGATATGTTATAATATATGGATGATAAAGAGAACAGTATTTTTAAGAGAAAAACCATCCACAAATTTCACAAATATATTAATACGTAATATCCATGTATGTATGCAGAGTGTAAAATTAAACAGAAAATTAATTAAGGCATATTTTACGATTTCTCCAAGGCATTGTTTCTGAAAATTCCAGAAACTGCATTGTTTCTGTTCTATGAGTAATTTGGGGATTTTACGGAAAGTCTCCAAATTCTTCTCTTCCGAGTCTGGGAACCAATTCCGAGGTTAGGTTAGGTATCAAATTCCAAAATCTTCCCTGGAACCGGAAAAATTCCCCATCAATCATGATACCCAGATTTATTTCTTCAATATTGGTGGAAGGTGAATAGTCAGCTGTATCTCCACCTGTAAGTGAAAATAAAGTCAATAATATTGTGTTAGTTAAATTTGTGAATTCTGAAACATCTTTATTTATGAGGGTTAACATTTATAAGTTTCCAACACCTACATATTATGGGTAATTTTGTCTGTTAAAAGAAAATATAAAATAAAAAATTCCAATGGAAACTCAGATTTGTTTGCTTTGATATGCAACACACTCAATTTTTTTTTTCCTAATGTAGATTTTTATGGTGATTCCAAAACTTTGATCCCCCTCTTTTTTTGGAGAATTTCATAGAAAAAAATATAAGCCCTTTAAGATTTTAATGTTCTGCATCAAAATGTTAACCTAACCTACCTAACTTAACCTAACTGGAAAACATTGGTCAACTTAAAATCCTAAAATTCCCTAGATGACCGAAAAGATAACTTGACCTTTAATTTAATTTATTTTGGAAGACATTATTCATTTTTGTTGGAATCATGGACATACAAAGCCAATATATCTGCACTTGTTTCTACCACTGTCAATGGCAAAGTGAATTATTACCACCACTCCAAATGTTGCACAAAAAGTGGAAAGGTAGTTCTTTCTTGCAATACATTGAGTCACTAAGGGAATTAAAAAAAAGAACATGAATTTATGTCACTTAATTTATCTTTTTAGTAACAAATTGTGGTTAAACTGATACACAAATGAAACATGCCTGGGAACTACCTGGTACTGGTTACCTGGCATTCTTGGACTTATTAAAATATGAAATTTAGGCTAATAAAAAAATAATTATTTTGGTAGTGCTGGACGGCTATTAATTGCACTCATTACGAAAATTGGGTCTATATTATTTCTGCTAAGGGACGTCATTCACCATCCCAGATGGAGTCATAAGTGGTCTATTTGAAGAGATTCAAATAGACCACTTACGACTTTTTTTTAGCTTAATTTGATTTCCATACATTTCTACACATAAATTATTTGGAATAGTTATCCAAAAGGCTTACCTTTTATGATGGTTAGGAGAATTTGGAGGATATAAGTGGCGACGAGGCAAGTAGAGGCTGGCGGATGTTCCTAAACAAACATGGAATTCTTTTCAAAAGAATAATAAAATTCTTCATGTGCTGTTCTATATGGAAGATACTTAATAAAAAATATTAATCCTTAGCAAACTTATACAATTTATGTGCATCCAATTCTATTTCTTTTCTTTTGGTTTCAAAATATAGTTCCATCGTAGTGGTCATCAGGCGGGGGTGCGAGTACCACGGAAATCTCCCACGTTCCGATAACGAATCATAGATATTTTTATTTTTATTTTAGCCCAGAGTGCTTCTTGCAAACCGACCATGGGGCTACCACAGCATGGTGTACACCGCCGATGTTCTTGCAATTGGCCCTATTCAAAAGAATACACCAGGACTGGTTTGTTGAAAATGACGCAGCAATCAAAGTACACATCGATGATAAACATGCTGCTTTTACTGACTGGCAGAGCAATCCTCAGTCTCGGACCAAATCTGATACCTTCTACAAGAAGAAAGCGGCAGCCCAGCAGGAACTACGCAATCTACGGAACGACTGGCTTAAAAATAAAGCATGTGAAGCACAAAAACTTGCAGATCAGCACAAGATGCACGAATTCTTCATTTCCACTAAAACATTTTATGGGCCAGTCACTGTTGGCACAGCACCCCTTCACTCATCTAACGGTAACCACATACAGGTAATTAAAGACGACGAAGGCCTCCTTCAGCGCTAGAAAGAGCACTACCATTCATTGCTCAACCAAAACACCGATGTGGATGTCCCTCAGCTTCCAGAGCTGACCCACCTCAGCTATCCTCCATCCCTGGATGAGGTAGCTACTGCCATCAAACAGATGCAAAATAACAAAGCCGAGGTGAATAAAGCAAGAGGAACCCCCCCAAGCTCTTAAATATGCCGCCATTGTCAATATTTATAAGAGCAAGAGGAACCAGTCAGATTGTGGTAATTACCGTGGGATCTCGCTGCTCTCCCTAGCTGGCAAGATTATAGCCCGAGTTCTCCTAAACAGACTTCTTCCTGAGAAGGAAAACTTCCTCCCAGATTCTCAATGTGGTTTTAGATCATCACGTGGCACCACTGACATGATCTTTGCTGCCCGCCAGATACAGGTAAAGTGCAGAGAAAAGCGTCATGACCTGTACGTGGCTTTCATTGACCTAACCAAGGCTTTCTACTCGGTCAACAGGGAAGCTCTCTGGTGGACCCTCAGCCGTTTTGGCTGCCCCAAAAAAATTCATCACGATGGCATGAACGGCAGTGTCCTGCACAGCGGCACCCAGTCAGAGTTCTTTCCCATCCAAACAGGGGTTAAACAAGGTTGTGTACTGGCACGAACTCTCTTTTCCATCTTCTTGGCTGTCCTCCTTACTCGTGCCAGTGTCAATTTAACCAGCTGGGTGAACATCGAGTACCCGGTCTTTTCAACATAAGACGACTACAGGCAAGAACAAAGGTGTCGGCAGCTTCCATTACTGAACTTCAGTATGCAGACGACCTCACCCTTGTTGCTCACAATGAACACGACCTACAGGAGATCCTGAACACCTATGCAGACGTGTATGCACACTTCGGCCTTGAGGTGAATGTACGTAAGACTCAGATTCTCGTTCAACCTGCCCCTGGCTCAGACACACCTCCACCATCCATCCATCTTAACGGTAATACACTCTCTAATGTTACCCACTTTCGGTATCTCGGCTTCCACTTGTCCACCACCGTAGACATCGATGAGGAAACTCAGCATGGGATCAGGTGTGCATCTCACGACCTTGGGCGGACTCTGAAATCGTGTCTTCAGCTGTAGGGAGCTGAAATTATATACAAAGTTGCACGTATATCGAGCAGTGGTCTTGCCCACCCTACTATATGGCAGTGAGACATGGGTCACATACAGGAGGCACCTCAAGGCACTCGAAAACTTTCACCAATGTAGTCTACGTTCCATTCTCCGAGTTCGCTGGAAAGACAAGAGAACAAATGCCGGCATTCTTGCTGACACCAACTGTAGGAGCATCGTTGCTACCATTATCCATGAACAACTACGATGGACTGGCCATGTTACCCGCATGGATGATAGTAGACTGCCAAAGCAGCTACTTTACATACACCTAACGAATAGTAAACGTAACGCTGGCGGGCAATTAAATATGTATAAGGATAGTCATAAGATCAACCTGATAAGGTGCCAAATCAACCCCCTCACCTGGGAGTCGATTACTCCACATCGTAACGCTTGGAGGAGCACCACACGGGAATGTATCAATACTTTCGAGTTAGCCCGACTGCAAACCGAGGCAGATAAGCGCCAACGTCGGAAAAAGCAGCCACCGCCCTCCCACAGTAGATGGAGCCTTCCACATGTGCAACGAATGTGGACGACGCTGCCGGTCCCGTATCGGGCTCTTTAATCACCTCAAAACTAACTAACCTAGGTGACATCCCTAATAACCCATATCATTTTACCATAGCTGGATGATCGTCATACTCGACTCCGTGAGTCGAATGTCAGCAAAGTAGTAGTAGTAGCAATGTGTGTGTGTGTGTGTGTGTGAAACTCAGATTCTCTTTCAGCCACACCTCAACCATCTAACCAGCTTAACGGTACTACCATCACTAATGTTATACACTTTCGGTATCTTGGCCCCCACCTGTCCACCACCGCGGACATTGATGAAGAGTTTCACGCCCGTATTATTAAGCATCTTCCCTTGGAGAGGGTCGTCGTGTTTCAACCCGAGTTTCAAATAAAATGAGTCCTGAGGGACACCTCAGTACAGTACTTAACGGGAGTGTGTGGTGGTAAAATTATCTAATTTCAATAAAATTTATTTATAATATTGGAATTAGTTAAATTTACCGCCACACCACCTCGTTAAGTACTGTACTGCGGTCTCCCTCAGGACTCATTTAATTTAAAACTCGGGTTAAACACGACGACCCTCTTCAAGGGAAGATGATGTTTAATATGGACGTCAGCATCGGATCCGATGTTCATCTCAAGCCTTTGGCAGACTCCGAAACCGTGTCTTCAGCTATAAGGAGCTGAAATTATCTACAAATTTACACGTATATCGAGCAGTGGTCCTCCCCCACCCTGATATTTGGCAGCAAGACATGTGTCACATACAGGAGGCACATCAAGGCAATTGAAAACTTTCACCAACGTAGTCTACGTTCCATCCTTCGTGTTCGCTGGGAAGACACAAGAACAAATGCCAGTATTCATGCTGACACCAAATGAGGAGCATCGAGGCTACCATAATCCATAAACAACTACGATGGACTGGCCATGTTATCCGCATGGACGAGAGTAGACTGCCAAAGCAGCTACTTTACAGTCACCTAACGAATAGTAAACGTAATGCTGGCGGGCAACTGAAGAGGTATAAGGTTGGTCTTAAGACAAACCTGAAAAAGTGCCAAATCGACCCCCTCACATGGGAGAAGATTACTCCACACCGTAACGCTTGGAGGAGCATCATGCAAGAAGGTGTCAATACTTTCGAGTTAGCCCGACTGCATAACGAGGCAGACAAAAGCCAGCGTCGGAAAGATGCTGCCGCCACCCCTCCCACACTAGATGTAGCCCCCCCACATAGGCAACTTCTGTGATCGACGCTGCCGGTCCCGTATCGGCCTCGTTAGTCACCTTAAAACTCACTAACCTAGGTGACATCCTTAATAACTCGTATCGTTGTATCATGGCTGGATGATCGTCATACTCGATTCCGAATGTCAGCAAAATAGTAGTAGTAGTACTAACAAATGCTGCTCCCTCAGTAGCAGGTGTCCACGAGGAGAATGAGAGACAGCCGCCTCAGTGGAATGGCATGTCGATGGAAAATGCAGACGTATGGGTCAAAGAAACCTACTCAGAAATTGTCAAGTGGTCGCCCGCTAACTTATTTGAACCACCCAAGTGTGCGGCCACCAAAGAAATGATTCGGGAGATGACTCGCTTCATGACTGATTACACCCAGGACCGTTTCCTCGCCCCCCTAGCTCTTCAAATACTGGCAATAATACCACATCTATTTTGTCAGAGGACACACACAAAGGCTAAGCACAAATAAAATGTGGCAGCAATGAAGAGAAGATTGACAATGTGGCGGACTGGGGCTCTAGATGATCTCCTATGTGAAGCAAGAACACTGCAGGAGAGACTAAAATCTACGGGTGATGGAAAGCAAAACACCGGTGACGTGGCAAGAAAATTTGGAAACAAAATGCGTGTGGGAAAAGTGTCTCTCGCGGTAAGATCTCTTACACAGGAATCCTCCGGTGGGGTGATGCCAATAAACAGAGAGACATTAAAACTATTGAAAGAGAAACATCCCCCTGCAAGCGAAGATGAAGGCATCAGGTTCCAGGGTGACTATATCCCACCAAATGCTGTCCTGTTCGAGAAAATAACAGGAGAGATGGTGTGGAAAAAGGCACTGAAGACTCGAGGAGGAGCCGGCCCTTCAGGTCTGGATGCAAACGGTTGGAGAGTCATCCTCAGCACAAACAAGTTTGGCCCTGTAGCAAGCGATCTCTGCACTGCCATTGCCGCCCTTGCAAGAAAGCTTGCATCCTCTTGCTGCCATCACCTCCAGGTCCTGACGGCCTGCCGCCTTATTCCTCTGGAAAAGAAACCAGGATGTAGACCTATAGGGGTGGGGGAAGTGCTGAGGCGGATAATCGGAAAGTGCATAATGGAGGTGGTAAAGGACGATGTCAGGGCAGCAGCAGGGAACCTACAAGTGTGTGCTGGCCACCAGGTTGGTGGGGAGGCGGCCATTCACGCCATGAGATTCATATTTGAGCAGCGTGATTGTGAGGCCATTCTCCTGGTGGATGCTTCAAACGCATTCAACATACTTAACCGCAAGGCTGCACTGCACAACATCAAGATCAAGTGTCCTAGCTTTGCGATGTATGTTGAAAATTCGTATAGGAATCCTTCAGACTTCTACATAGTAAACAACAAGGCTCTACGAGGTGATACCATCCTACAGTCGACCGAGGGAACAAAACAGGGGGACCCCGTTGCAATGGCAATGTATGCAATTGGCCTATCAGTGCTCCAACAAGAAATAAAATTTGAAACAACTGGGGTCAAACAAGTGGCATATGCTGATGACCTTACAGGAGCAGGAAAAGTGGAGTGCATCAAAAAGTGGTGGGACCTGGTAACATCGCGAGGTCCACAAATAGGGTACCACCCAAACGCCAGCAAGTCCTTCCTCATCGTGAAGCCAGAACATTATGAACGGGCATTGGAGGGTTTTGGCGGAAGTGAGGTCAAAATAACTAAGGACGGCCAAAGACATCTAGGCGCAGTAATTGGCACTACGGACTTCAAGACCGAGTACGTAGCGGGAAAGGTGAATGAGTGGGTTAGCGAAATCCAAGCTCTATCTGAGATTGCTAGCACAGAGCCACATGCGGCCTTTGCAGCATTCACCCATGGAGTCAAGCATCGCTGGAACTACCTGATGAGTACCATCCCTGAGATCGGACCCCTCCTCCACCCTCTGGAAGAAGCTATCAGTGTCAAGTTCATTCCCAAACTAGTGAAACACCCTGACTTAACCCCAGCAGAAAGAACACTTCTTGCACTTCCACCAAGACTGGGAGGGATGGGACTAACTAATCCAGAGGAGATTGCTGACACTGAACATCAAAATTCACTTAAGCTCACGGCAGCCCTCACTGACCACATAATAGCCCAGAATGCAACAGGGAAAGTGGACACCAGCGAAGTAAATAAGATCTGTAGGCCCATTACAACAGATCGGCAGCATTGCCAAAATGACATGTTGCAGCAACTATTGCTGCAGGTTCCAGAAAATTTGACAAAAAAAGTAGCTATAGTGCAGGAGGTGGGCGCCTCGAACTGGTTAACTACGATACCGATAAGGGCAAATGGTTTCAGCCTTAACAAACAAGACTTTACAGATGCCATTGCTCTAAGGTACGGTTGGCCAATAGATGGTTTGCCCTCCCAATGCGTGTGTGGCTCTTCCTATGATGGCGATCACGCCATGGTCTGCAAGAAGGGGGGCTTCATATGCATGAGGCACGACGAGGTAAGGGATCTCACAGCAAATATGTTGAAGGAAATCTGCCGGGACGTCATGGTAGAACCGACCCTCCTTCCACTGGATGGCGAGATCTTCCAACACAGGACTTCAAACACATCTAACGAAGCCCGTGTGGACGTCAGTGCTCGAGGATTCTGGACGCGGGACAGCGAGCTTTCTTCGACATCAGGATTTTTGATCCCATGGCCGCTTGTCACCGTAACCTAGCTCTCGATGCTGCACATAGGAGGAACGAGAACGACAAGAGAAGGGCATATGGGGAGAGAATTCAAAATGTTGATCAAGGCAGCTTCACTCCTCTAGTGTTCACAACCTCTGGTGGGATGGGCCCAAGTGCAAGATGTTTCTACGCCAGACTCGCGGAGTTGATCTCCGAACAGAAGCAGCAGCCCAGAAGTTATGTTACAGCCTGGATGAGATGTCGACTGTCCTTCTCTCTCCTTCGGTCGGCTTTGCTCTGCCTCAGGGGAACGAGAGCTTCTGCCCCTACTCCGACAACTGCTGCAGATATTGACTATGAGGCTACAGTCACTGAATGCCGCATAGATCTGCGGCTCAACTAATTTAACACAGATAGGATAGCTTCTTATGTATTAGGATATTTAATATTAAGGTAAATAAATGGTGGCGAAGGTGTGGCTATTGGGGGAGGCTGGAGGCCACGTTTAAAAAAAAAGTAGTAGTAGTAGTGTGTGTGTGTGTGTGTGTGTGTGTGTGTGTGTGTGTGGGTGTGTGTGTGTGTGTGTGTCTGTGTGTTATACATGTATACACTTATTTCATGTCTTTGCATAAATCCAAATAGGAACTTGGAATGTGAGGACATTAATTGAAGGCGGGGATATATGTAAACGTTTGCAGGGAGATGAGATGGTTGCAGTAGGACATTCTGGGTGAAGTGAAGTAAGATGGACTGGTTTAAGTAGCATTAGTGGTGAAGAATTTTATTTCATATTTCATGTAGTATAAAGCTGGAGAGAGAGGGAAGTAAATGGATTCTTACTTAGTTATATAAAGAGATATTGGGTTATGTGTAAGAGTACCCTTGGTCAAGTTTAATGCTAGACCCGTGGAACTAACCCAACCTAACCTAAACCCATGAATATGGTAATAATACAGGTTTATGCACCAACAAATGACAGTGAGGATGAGGTTATATGAAGATTTATTGAAAACAAAAGTCACTGTAAAGTTTAATGTAAGATTGATTATACACAGGTTGGGGAGGGGGGGGGGGAGACAAATGACCTGAAGTGAGACTACATGTAACTAAGACGATTAATGCACATGCATGATTTCAGCATATCCTAAGCCTAAGCATAGGAAGACATCATCTCACGCCCTTATCCTTAGAATAATGGCTGTTTCCAAATTAGAAATAAAACCTCAAATAAAAATTATGATAGACAACAGAGATTTTAAACAAGAGTAAAATAATGTGGACTGGGGAAGCTAAATTACCGTAGCAGTAATGGTGGATGTGCAAAACAAACCCGAACAAGAATAGGTCAAGCAAAAACAAGTCTTTAATTTAAGAGACCCGTTGAAAAGGTACATTAACTTCTCTGTTTGAAAAATCCTACTGTGTTATATAGAGTGAGTACTGTTGCATGGTGAGTACTGTTGTATGGTGAGTACTGTTATATGGTGAGTACTGTTGTATGGTGAGTACTGTTGTATGGTGAGTACTGTTGTATGGTGAGTACTGTTGTATGGTGAGTACTGTTGTATGGTGAGTAGTGATGTATGGTGAGTACTGTTGCATGGTGAGTACTGTTGCATGGTGAGTAGTGTTATATGGTGAGTACTGTTGTATGGTGAGTACTGTTGTATGGTGAGTACTGTTGTATGGTGAGTACTGTTGTATGGTGAGTACTGTTGTATGGTGAGTACTGTTGTATGGTGAGTACTGTTATATGGTGATTACTGTTGTATGGTGAGTACTGTTATATGGTGAGTACTGTTGTATGGTGAGTACTGTTGTATGGTGAGTACTGTTGTATGGTGAGTACTGTTGTATGGTGAGTACTGTTGTATGGTGAGTACTGTATGGTGAGTACTGTTGTATGGTGAGTAATTGCTATATGTGATACTGTTATATGGTGAGTACTGTTGTATGGTGAGTACTGTTGTATGGTGAGTACTGTTGTATGGTGAGTACTGTTGTATGGTGAGTACTGTTGTATGGTGAGTACTGTTGTATGGTGAGTACTGTTGTATGGTGAGTACTGTTGTATGGTGAGTACTGTTGTATGGTGAGTACTGTTATATGGTGAGTACTGTTGTATGGTGAGTTGTATGGTGAGTACTGTTATATGGTGAGTACTGTTGTATGGTGGAGAACTGTTGTATGGTGAGTACTGTTGTATGGTGAGTACTGTTGTATGGTGAGTACTGTTGTATGGTGAGTACTGTTATATGGTGAGTACTGTTGTATGGTGAGTACTGTTGTATGGTGAGTACTGTTACATGGTGAGTACTGTTGTATGGTCAGTACTGTTGTATGGTCAGTACTGTTATATGGTGAGTAGTGTTATATGGTGAGTACTGGTGTATGGTGAGTACAGTTGTATGGTGAGTACTGTTTTATGGTGAGTACTGTTGTATGGTGAGTAGTGTTATATGGTGAGTACTGATGTATGGTGATTACAGTTGTATGGTGAGTACTGTTATATGGTGAGTACTGTTGTCTGGTCAGTACTGTTGTATGGTGAGTACTCTTATATGGTTAGTACTGTTATATGGTGAGTACTGTTGTATGGTGAGTACTGGTGTATGGTGAGTACAGTTGTATGGTGAGTACTGTTATATGGTGAGTGCTGTTGTATGGTGAGTACTGTTATATGGTGATTACTGTTGTATGGTGAGTACTGTTATATGGTGAGGACTGTTATATGGTGAGTATTGTTGTATGGTGAGTACTGTTTTATGATGAGTAGTGTTATATGGTGAGTACTATTGTGTGGTCAGTACTGTTGTGCCGTCATTACTGTTGTGTGGTCAGTACTGTTATATGATCAGTACTGTTGTATGGTCAGTACTGTTGTATGATCAGTACTGTTGTATGGTCAGTACTCTTACATGGTCAGTACTGTTGTGTGGTCAGTACTGTTGTGTGGTCAATACTCGTGTATGATGAGTACTGTAGTGTGGTCAGTACTGTTGCATGGTCAGTACTATTGTGTGATCAGTACTGTTATGTGGTCAGTACTGTTTTGTGGTCAGTACTAGTGTGGTCAGGCTGTTGTATGGTCAGTACTGTTGTGTGGCTGGTGCTGTTGTGTGGTCAGTACTGTTTATGGTCAGTGCTGTTGTATAGTCAGTAGTGTTGTTTGGTGTGGTACTGTTGTATATGGTCGAAATACTATTGTATGATCAGTACTGTTGTGTGGTCGAGTACTGTGAGCAGATCCAGTACTGTTGTATAATTCAATGCTATTTGTGTGGTCAGTGTTGTTGTGTGGTCAATGCCTGCTTTTATTATGGTCAGTACTGTTGTGTGGTCCCATTTTGTTGTATGAATCAAATACTGTTGTATGGTCAGTACTGTTGTATAGTCCAGTACCGTTGTGTGTGAATCGAAATGCCGAATTTGTGTAGTCGGAGAATACTGCTGTGTGTGAGAGTCAGTACTGTTGTATTATTAGTACTGTTGTATGGTCAGTACTGTTATATAGACAAATACATTGTAAGTCAGTACTATTTAACCTTGATTCGTACTTATTGTATGGTCAGTACTGTTGTATGATCAGTACTGCTGTATGAATCAATACTGTTGTGTTTTGAAATACTGTTGTATGGTCCCAGTGCTGTTGTATAGTCAGGACTGTTGCCGATAGTGCTATTTGTATGGATCAGTACTGTTGTGTTTTAGTGCTGTTGTATGATTAAGTACTGTTGTATGGTCAGTACTGTTGTATGGTCAGTACTGTTGTATGAATCCATGATACTGTTGTTGTATGATTATTGCTGTTGTATGGTCGAGTACTGTTGTATGGTCAGTACTGTTGTATGGTCAGGACTGTTGTATGGTCAGTACTGTTGTATGATTATTACTGTTGTATGGTCAGGTACTGTTGTATGGTCAGTACTGTTGTATGGTCAGGACTGTTGTATGGTCAGTACTGTTGTATGGTGAGTTTGTTGTATGGTCAATTACTGTTGTATGATCATTACTGTTGTATGGAGTCAGTGCTGTTGTATGGTCAGTACTGTTGTATGGTCAGGACTGTTGTATGGTCAGTGCTATTTGTATGGTCAGGACTGTATGGTCAGTACTGTTTGTATGGTCAGGTGCTGTTGTATGGTCAGGACTGTTGTATAGTCGAGAATACCGTTGTATGATCATTACTGTTGCAATATGGTCAGTACTGTTGTATGATCATTACTCTTGTCTGAGTCGGAAGGACTGTTGTATGGTCAGTACTGTTGTATGATCATTACTGTTGTATGGTCGAGTACTGTTGTATGATCATTACTGTTGTATGGTCAGGACTGTTGTATGGTCAGTACTGTTGTGTGAAGTCAGGACTGTTGTATGGTCAGTACTGTTGTATGATCATTGCTGTTGTATAGTCAGGACTGTTGTATGAATTGATGCTGTTGTATGGTCAGGACTTGTTGTATGATGATCGTGCTGTTGTATGGTCAGTGCTGTTGTATAGTCATTACTGTTGCCATGATGTACTGTTGTATGATCATTACTGTTGTATGAATTGATGCTGTTGTATGGTCAGGACTGTTATATGGTCAGTACTGTTGTAGTCAGGACTGTTGTATGGTCAGTACTGTTGTATGATCATTACTGTTGTTATGTAGTCAGGACTGTTGTATGATCATTACTGTTGTATGATCATTACTGTTCTTTATAGTCCCAGTACTGTTGTATGGTCGGGACTGTTGTATGATCATTACATTGTATGATCAGTACTGTTGTAGTCGAGTACTGTTGTATGGTCAGGACATTGTATGATCATTACTGTTGTATGATCGTACTGTTGTATGTAGTCAGGACTGTTGTATGGTGAGTACTGTTGTATGGTCAGGACTGTTGTATAGTCTAGTCTAATTTGTATGAGGTCGAAGTACTATTTGTATGATCATTACTGTTGTATTAATCAGGACTGTTGTATGAACCAGTACTGTTGTATGGTCAGGACTGTTGTATAGTCAGTACTGTTGTATGATCCATTACTGTTGTATAAGTCAGGACTGTTGTATGGTCAGTATTTGTTGTATGATCATTACTGTTGTATGGTCAGTGCTGTTGTATGGTCCAGTACTGTTGTATGAGTCAGGACTGTTGTATGATCATTGCTGTTATGGTCGAATGCTGTTGTATAAGGGTGAGTACTATTTGTATAGTCGAGAATGCTGTTGTATGAACCAGAGTACTGTTCTATGAGTCGAGTACTGTTGTATAGTCAGTACTGTTGTGTTCCAGAACTGTTGTATGGTCAGTGCTGTTGTATGGTCCAGGACTGTTGTATGGTCAGTACTGTTGTGTTTTCAAGCACTGTTGTATGGTCGAGTACTGTTGTGTAGTCCTGCTGTTGTATAGGTCCAGTACTGTCATTATAGTCAGTGCTGTTCTATGGTCGAGAATGCTGTTGCATGGTCGAAATGCCTGTTGTATGTGGTGATGCTGTAATTAATGGTCGATGCTGTTGTATGGTCAGTACTGTTGTGTGGTCACTACTGTTGTATGGTCAGTACTGTTGTATGATCAGTACTGTTCTATGGTCAGTACTGTTGCATGGCCAGTATTGTTGTATGGTCAGTATTGTTGTATGATCAGTACTGTTGTATAGTCAGTACTGTAGTGTGGTTAGTACTGTTTTATGGTCAGTACTATTGTATGATCAGTACTGTTGTGTGGTCAGTACTGTAGTGTGGTCAGTACTGTTTTATGGTCAGTACTGTAGTATGATCAGTACTGTTGTATAGTCAGTACTGTAGTGTGGTTAGTACTGTTTTATGGTCAGTACTATTGTATGATCAGTACTGTTGTATAGTCAGTACTGTAGTGTGGTCAGTACTGTTGTATGGTCAGTACTGTTGTATGATCAGTACTGCTGTATAGTCAGTACTGTAGTGTGGTCAGTACTGTTTTATGGTGAGAGGAATTATCCCTTTCCTCCCGGCCCCGTAATATTTGCTACTGCTGACACTCACAAGGTAAAACTACTGCTGCTACCTTACAGTAGTTAATAGTTTGATTAATTACACAGGTACACTAAGAAACGCCAAACATCTTGTCTTTGAACACCTTTCATAAACTAAGTTTAAGGTGATTGACTTTCTTTGGTTTGTCTGTAGTCTGTCTAAAATATTAAACCACACAATATACCAGACAGATGTGTGGAGCCTGTTGGCAGCTTTGGTTTAGTCGTGGTCTGTGTTGTTCGTCCTGAGACAACACTCACGTCTTAGAGTTGACTTTCGGAATAAGAAAACAATTTAAAATGTATTCTATTGTTATTGATTATGTTTAATACAGATTTATCTTATTTCCGTTTGTTTCCCGTTTGTTTGATTAATTTTACTAAGAAAATAAATCGGGTTAAACAATATAAACAATTCTGGATAATTTTTGTCACCAGTTCACAGACACCACTTTGAGGGTTCACGAACAGTTTTTCGATACCTCAGACTCAATCATCTAAAAACGAGCCATTATATGAACTAAAATATTGGCATATAACCTTGTATAATACATTACCTATACTTTATAATTAGAAAAGCTATATGTGTGTGTGGAGAAACGAATGCGTAAAAGATGACCAAACTCAGTCCGTTATGGCACTGGGATGAGGTTTGTTCGATTCGCTCAAGTCTTGAACCTGCCTCGTTTCGCGGTTTCGGATTTATGAGAATTTCAACAGAAGCCTCTAACAAGACAAGACATACGCATTGCTGCGAGGAAGGTAGAGTAAGGAAGCTCAACTCCCCATACAACTGCCTGCTGCCAAAAAATATCATCAAATCACTAACTGGGCACTTAGTAGTTGGGTTGGTCACCTATAGATAGTGTCACCGTCGCGTGAGTGTCGTCTGGAACAATGACTGTTATATTATATGACGTTATCTGGCTGGACATTCAAGATTTCGTTCAGCGTGACAAAACCAAAGTTACAGGAAATGGCTCCGCGTGGTTGTCATGGTTGAAGATAAAGGTGTTAAGTGTAGTTACTAGTTTAAGTTACCATGGCTTCGGCCCCATGTCTGCTATGAGGTGTGTTTACATTAATGTTTAAAGGAATCATCGGCCTCAGCTTGAGGAAGATTAAGAAACTTGACCTCTTGTTTTAATAATAATATGAAATTTCTCCAGATAAATGGCGTGGTGAACGGAAATAGTCGCAGGAAAAAAGTCACCGAATAATGTGACAGTTTTGGCATGGAAAAAAGTCACAGGAAAAAAGTCACATTTTATTTGAAAATCACCAATAGTTAAATTAATAAAAAAAATATATTTTAAGTAACTTATTAACTGACAATACATGACTTGTACACATTTACAACACAATTTATATATGATGAATGATGGCATTGTTAGGTAAGGTACATGGATAAGATTGTTATGGTGAATCAGCCCTCTCTGCATTTCTTGTTATTCTTACTTTATATAATAAAATGCATTATAAAATTGTTGTTTACCTATATCCTCTACAATCCGACAATAGTGATCTTGTAAAAAAGGTGTTAAACCATGAACAAAATACTCGAGACCATAATTTCTGTCATTTTTTGATTGAATGACTTTTTACAAATGATATTGACGATGGGTTTTCTTCATAGATGAATAAATGAAGTATAAATAAATATATAAATATAAATATATATATACCAGATTATATATACGTCAAGGTTAGTATAGTCAGCCCGCTATACGGCATCTTTCGTTTTCTATGAATACCACCTTAGTTATGTCGGTCAGCGCTAGATGGCGTAGCGAACGGCGACACTGAAAAATACACACAAATTAAAAGAGTTGAGCTTCCTTACTCTACCTTCCTCGCAGTGCTGTCTCTCTGTCTCTGCCTTTGTGTCGGTAAGGATGTACACAAAGATTTATAGACGAACAAGCAGACAGTGAGGTGATGAGACTAAAATTGACTAGGACTGAAAAGTATCGTCGAGTGTTTGTCAGTCTAGTGCAGTGCTTATAAGTGTTATGAAGTGTGTCCAAGTGTAACAGTGTTTATAAGTGTAATACATTAGTTATAAGTGTTTCAAAGTGGTCTTAAATTAAAAAAAAGAGGTTTTAAGTGTCGTAAAATTTTCGTAAGTATTGTGAAGTGATCACATATACCATAACGTGTTCGTAAGCAACGTAAAGTGTTTATAAGTGTTGTAAAGTGTTTCTGTTATGAAAATTTATAAGTAATGTTAAGTGTTTGTTTCATGAAAACTTATGTTACAAAGTGATTGTGGGCGCCAAAGTGTTATAAAGCGTCGTTTAGGGGCATATGGTGTGCCGTAAAGTGCCACCTTATGTCACAGTGATTTATGTTATTTCGAAAAGTTTTATAAAGTGCTTTAAACTGCCATTAAGTCTGATAGAGTGTCATTAAGTCCAATAAGTGCAGTATAAAGTCGTATGTGGTGCACAATGACAAAATCCTTTGAAGTGTTAGAAGTGTCATGAAGTGTCTTAATGTGTTAAATCGTCCTAAAGTATCATTAAGTGTCATAAGGTGTCATAAACTCTCTAAGTCTCGAATAGTTATAAAGTGCTGAAGCAGCATACAATAGTGTCATACGGTGTCGTAAGTGTCGTAAGGTGTTGAGAAGTCCTCTCGACGTGTCGTAAAGTGCCATTAATGCTTTAAAATCTCGAAAAGTGCCATAAAGTGTCATTAATGTGGTAAAGTGTTGCAAAGTGTCTTGAACTATCGCAAGGTGTAAAGTGTGTCATGGAGTACAGGAAGGTGTCGTCAAGGGCCATGGGATGTCACAAAAGTGTCAGTACTGTGCTAGGAGGTGACCCTGTACGGCCCCAGGGTCCCACGGCCCCCACCACAAGGTAACTTACTAATAATACTACTGTTGTGTTCTGGACATATTGAACAAGTTCTCTTAAGAAGTCATCCATTTGACATAAACTAATGCTTAAGATCATTGGTTCTGCCTTAGCTGTTCCTGTAAGTTATGTGTGAATAATCATATACTGTAGGTGTGTGTGTGTGTGTTTGTGTGTGCGTGATAGACGGCAGGTAATCTTAACTGAATTTGTTCTCTTCTTTTCCCAGGTAAGTTAATCAGCTCTTCGAGGAACATTAACACACCATATCAACGGTAAGTCCAAGTTATATTCACTGATTATCGTTTTATTCATCTGCTTAGTCTGGAGTCCTTCGTTTCCCACAACAGTTTTAAAGGAACGTTACGTTTTCCCCTTCATCTTTGAGGACGTTGGTGTCCCTCCCTTATCAATGAGTCAACGTGATGCCCCCCCACTCGTTCACGTGGACGTCGGACCCACTCCTTTTCCTTACATCGTCTTTTTGGTCGCCTGTGGTCCCATCTTCTCCCCTTCCCTCACGGTGTCTTTGAGGGTAACGGAGTCCTCGCCCTCCTACCTTCCCGTCACAGCCTCATCTCTTCCATTAAAGTGGGTACAGTGATCACACTCACATGTTTTAGAGGGATCCGCATCTCTCCTGGAAAGTTCTTGCTACACTGAGATATAATGACCCTCACCATGCTGTCATGGTTTAATTATCCTGCTTTACAGGCTATTAGCTAATCGGCTTCGTGTTTTGGAGGCGTCAGATGTTGATTCGTCAAACAAGTCCCAGCCCTAATTGGTAATAACCTAACCTAACCTAACCATTGGAATTGGAGCTCAGGTATAACGGGTCCAAATCCCAGTGGGTACTAATAACAATGGATCCCAATTTTAATGGGCGCCAACCGTAATGCTGAGAATTGTAATGCCTCAGGGGCGATTAGGATTAAGGTCTTTTGGGCAGAGAACCATTTGATCTTCAAATTTTCAGTGTTCACCCTCATGAATGTCCTCACACCTCGGGAGCATTGCACCAATTCCTCGTGTTTCTAGAGCATCAAAGTTTTTTTCGATGTAATTTTTTGGGATGCCACGCTTTCCTAAGCTTGCATCAAACACCAATTTTTCTAAGTTTAGTGAAGCTAGAAAGTCATTTGTTTTACTTTATTGGGAGAGTTGTTCCTTGTTGGCGGGCGTTAAATTTCTTTCTCTCAGCACTCTTCCCAGACTGTTTTTTGGGGGATATACCTGTAGTATAGCAATGAGGCTGTCCGTCTATCCGTCCGTCCGTCCGTTCGTGATAGATTTCGTATCCACTCAGTAACTCCCCACAGACGCGATGGATTAATTTCAGTATTAGTGTGAGAGGGTAAATTATGGCAGGGATCTTGCTGGGCAGTACTGGACGTGTTGATAGTTCATTGTTTCCGATAACCAAGGTTGTCATTTTTTTCCGTGGGGGGCCTTAGAAAACGAAGTAATTTTTGGGGGGCAAACTACTTAAAATGTTTCAGTATGTCTATTAAAAGGCTTTAATGAATTAAAATTTAACAGAATTTATGGGAACGAATGAAGTCACTTTCAGTACACAAGTAGAATTAAATATTTATAAGAAATAAGTTCCTCTGTAGAAATGACAACAAATACATTATTAAATGGTTAATAAAGAACATTATTGAGTTATATTCAGCCATCAAGCCACTGTGGTGTGAAGGCCCAGCCCGGAAGAGTAAGGTACTACCCCAACTAGGTTAATGACAGGGGAATATGGTTGCTAAGTGTCGTGAGCGTAAGGTTGGTATTGGTATGGTTTACCACCATCACAGCCCAACCTTAGGTCATATTAAATAATGGAGAGTTTAACCTTTATCGTCTACAATCTATTAAGGCTATTAAGGATACCTAAT